>NC_134576.1:112292510-112562510 GCF_050947875.1 Dermacentor variabilis
CAGTTGCCTCCGAGTTCGGCTGGTGCGTTGCCTTCACCTAAAGTTAACCTAAAGAAAATCAACGCCGAGGTGCGAGTGCCACAGAGACATGCCTAAGTCAAAGAGTACGGTCGCCTACTGTCTTTTTCTTCTCCAGATTTCCACATTAAGGCCTTTACGGCTGCTTGGCTGCCGTAAAGGAACAAGTAAAGGACATCAGTTGAAAGAAGTTTTTTTTTGGATAACATGGCCTTCCCAGCGGTGGCACGACCTAGCCAACATTTGAGCGAGAAATGCAGGGGCCAAATCGGCAGGAAAAGTGACAAACACGTGCGTGGCTAATCACTGGATCTTGAAACTCGCACGGGAGCACAACGTCTCTCTCTCTCTCTCTCTCTCTCTCTCTCTCTCTCTCTCTCTATATATATATATATATATATATATATATATATATATATATATATATATATATATATATATATATATATATATATATTATCTGCCACAAACGCAGCACTCGGAGAGGCAGGTATTTTAGATGCGCTGCCGCATTTGAGTTTCACGTTTCCTTGCTATTTTGTAGTAAAAGCAGTAATCGGTCCATGTATCCGTTCGTGGCACATTCGCGCCGCCGCCGCCGTGCTGTCACGATATCCATGCGCATGCGCGGCGCACGCGTAGGGGCGAAGTTACGTGTTCTCCATATATGCTCAGTGCGTTAGGCTGCAAAAAAAAAAAAAAAGGGGCGAAGCCAAGTGGACACACCATGATGGTCGGCTTAATCGGCTTTGTTGGAGCTGCAGGCCAGAGTTCTGACACATGTAGTCGATGTGCGCACAGATGTGGTTGATGTGCGCACACGTGTGGATGATGCGCACACACTTGTTTGTGATATGTGCAAGCCAAAGCATGGCACATACACTGGTCTGGGCGGAACGAACAGGAAACACCAAGCGAAATCTGTCGAAGCCTTTCTGTGGGCGCTCGCAAACACGCCGACGGTTTTCTTTTTTTCTTTTTTTTTTGGTCACTTCTCGTGCACCATCCAGCAGCGACGCCTGCAACGCTCCTGGTGGCCTTCCACATTTATGCCAGCTTTCTGGGACACCTTCATCCCCACGCGAAACCTTGTGTTATCCCTTCGAATTGTTCGCCTTCAGACCAAAGTGCCGTTCTTCTTATTATTTTTTATTATGCCAGATCATAGAAGTTCATGCTTGCCATCTGTAAATTTCAGTTGTTAGTCAGTGGCGCACTTGCTTCCTTCTTGTCCGTCCCCGTGTTACATTACGTTGTTTGCGCGGTTCTCTGGTGCAGCACATTTCTACGTCGGTATTTTAAACCACAGCGTGTTTCGTGCTGTAGCTGCTTTTCGCGATCGTCGGTTGGTAGTGGCGTTTCCCTAAGACCAGTTGATTGGCCGTGACGTGGGGCGAAGGGGAGAGATTTGGCGGGGGTGCGAGCGAGCGAAGCAACTTTATTATGAATCCCTGCAGAACGATTAGCCTTGCCCTGTAAGGGAGGCGGCACCGCGACGCGGCCATGACGTCTCCGCGGCATGTGGCGCCTCTACTCCGGCCGTGGCCGCACTACTCCCTTTGGTCGACCACGCCTGCCCCTCTTTTGGAGTGGCAGCCTCCCTCCGGTTTCGCTCGGTTGTTGACTTTCGAGGGCCGCCGTGATCTGCTGGACGGCCTGGGCTTGGACCACTTGATCGTAGTACCTCGTCGCGGCCTCGAGCCGCGGCGGGATCGTTGTCATTGTTTTAAATTCGTATGGATTCTTGGCACAGTCCGAAAGAATGTGAGATGCAGTGGCCCTTTCCTTTCGGCACACACAGCACAGGTCACTCACATAAACACCCGGACACCCGTCCCTCATCAGTCCCGGGGTGAATAACGACCCCATCTGAAGTTGTCGGTATAACACCGCTTCTTTACGGGTCAAGCCCGAATGAGGTGGCGGGAGGGTCTTTATTTTACGAGAAAACGAACACAACCGTCACCATTTTGACGAATTAGCATATATAGTAATCTGCGTGAGACTTACAATGACGCGCCGGTGACCGGATACGTTTTCTGCAGAGTCACGCAATGGCGGAACAAACGGCAGCTCAATAACTGCAGTCCTTTGACTCGAAATAAACACTGTTGCAAGTACGCGCTTGTGTGTACCAAATCTTTCTGCGTCCTCCTCTTTTCGTGCGCTATAAACTACACAAAACTACCCGCATCACAACAAGATATCCGACTTAAAGCGCACAAGTCGTTCACCAATGCAAAAGCTCTCTATGCCTAACTGCTCCTTATTTTCGGTGTCGTTTGGTCGGTTTCTCACCACGTAGGGTGCACCGATCCCGGAGGCTGTGTACAACTCTAGGAAGTGGTGAGGGGGGGGGGGGGAGAGGCGGCTTGGTGAACTACATAAGGGTGGCGGTTTGAACGAGTTCGACAAGTTTAATGAGTCGGAATGAGTGAACAAAAAATGGCGAGCATTGGAAAAAACTGGATGCTGTTTCACGTATCATCTTGCTTATTATTTTTTTTGTAGCCAGTGCATTCAAAATTAACAAGAAACGAAGGTACCGACTACAGGCGACTCCAAAGCAATACTTTTACCCACGACATTTGATCGCATCGTTTATAACCGAACGCTATACAGCTACACCTGTCCACATTGCAACGTGCCAGACAGCCTGGCACACCTTCTACGGCAATGCAAGAATACCACAGCAAGCATCACAACGACACGGCCAGCAGCAGCGGGCGCGAGACGAGCCATATGCGGTGTAATATTTGTTGACTTACTTTATTAGTGATTCCAGGGTCTACTTTACTACAGGGTTAGCGGTAAGGAGATTCTACTGGAAAGTGGCAAAACGTAGTGCGTCTCTTTCTCTCTCTATCTCTCTCACTGTTGATTTTATCGCTCCTCGTAACCATAGTACGCCTAGAATCTCCCCAATCCCCCTACCAAAAGCAATAGCAACGAAAAAAAAAGCACCGACAAAAGCATGTACCGTCCACAGCACTGCACCGATTAGGTGAGACAGGTGTCTCGAGAGGGCCTAACGAAGCGACCCAGGAAACCATAGATGAGAGCTTCTGGGCTCGCAGGGAAGGCCGCTCTCCCAGAGGCTTCCCGGCGCTTCCGCTCTCTCTCTCTCTCGTCTCGCCTCACGCCAGACAAACGGGTCGCCGCTCAGCTATTGAGGGGGAAACGCCGAGGCTGGCCGCAATTTGTTCCCAAGGGCCCGTTATGTGTCCTCAGGCCCGCGTCGGCGTGTGTGAGAGGCATCGCTGGGCGCATAGCTCTTCTTGTCACCGTAGTAAATCGTCAGTGCCATGGCAACAAAAACAGAAAAAAAAAGCATGAGCGAGGAACAAACAGGAAAGAGAGGACGTAACTAGGCAGTGACTACACGCAAGTACGTTCATTTTGCAACCGTCATAGATACGCTCAAAAAAAGCATACGGAAATTTGGAGGACGCTTAAGCTTAGCCTTTAGGAGTGGAACGCGATAAGATTCCGATTCCTGACTGCTTCTTTCGCTTCCTGGCAACTGCAGCCTATGTAACAGTAATGTTTACCGAGAAACGCTGGCAGCGAACGCTATGTAAGAGGGCGAGCTTTCTGGTAGAAACGCGGCCTCTTGCGTAGGCCGCGATGCGCCGGAGGCGAGCGCCATCTTGAGGTGTTGCAAGTAACCGGGCGCGCCGCTTTATTGCCTTCGAGATTTGAACGTGCCGGCGCGCACCAATCTCGGAGGCCGTGGCCGATCTATGAATGGTAGAAACGCTGGAAAACTGGTTTGTGTTATGAGTGTCCGCGTGACAGAATTACGTTTTCTCGTATATTCAAATTACAGTCCGACGCTATCATGCGAGTAGGTTGTGTGTAGGTCGCATTTTACGATTTCTCTGACGTAGTTTCCCTTGAGAAATTCAATTAGTTGAGCAACTTCCTTAAGCTACATGGAGGGCCTGCGTGGTTTGGTACGCGTGGGCCGAAATTATATTTGCCGAAACGCTTGGCGCGGGACGCCAGATTTTCTGCGCCATGGGGCCCTTAACTCTCTCGCGTTAAAACCGTGTCTTGCTTCCTTACAGAAAAAACTGGCAATTGCTCGGTCAGGGGTATTGAGATAATCCCTCTGTCAACCTATAGTAGCCAAGTTGCGCTGTATAACAGAGGCGAAACAAGGAGCTACGTGACAGAGAAATCTCGCCGCCGAATCTAGACAAACAAACCAGCAATCGGCACTCACACTAAGGGAGCATGCCATACTACAAGTCCAAGTTCAGAACATTTGGCTGAACTTGGATGACACCACGGGCGAAAAACCACTCGTCTCCTCTCCTCTTCCGTGCATCAATCACGTGCTTCGAGGCGGTGTCGCGGAGGAAAAAAATGTTTAACACATTTTAGTGAATCGTTGTCATGGAATACACATGTAAATTTCATTTCCTGTGACTTATAAAAAGGTATCGATGTAATCTGTAGAATTCCAAACCTGATCCTTTTATGGCTGAAATAGCAATTGTATAATGCCCTTATTCATTTAAAACTTTGCTACAGAATGTTGGTATGAGGTTGGCCAGAACAAATTACACGTAATTGATTGCCTTACAAAGAAGAGTTATTCGCGTCCATGCTAATTATTATTGTTGTTTTTCACAACTAAGAACAGCGCCATTATTCCGAAAGCGTGACATGTTTCGTGCGGACAGGATATGCTATATGCAACTTCTAGAATTCCGAAAGAGGAACGCAAACGCACAACGTATTGAACGTAACCATCCCGGATACTTCTTGCGACATAGCACACAACACCAAAAACACGGGCCAATTACGGCAAACATGCGTTTGTCTATCAGTCCACAAGAATAATGAGCAGCTACAGTGAACCTTTATGATGACATACTCCTCTGAGAACACTTAAAAAAGAAATAAGAGAATGGTTAAAAAGGGAAGACATGTACTTAAAAATTGAATAAATTCGTTTATTAAATGAACACTGTTTCTGCCATGAATTACGCACAATTTCTTTTCAGGATCCACATGATATCATTTCGTGTAATATATTTATTTTTGCACATTTTTTGAATGCCTACATTTATTTTTGAATGCATCCATATCTGGTTTTCCAATTTCTGTTCCTTTTTATTTTGTATTAATTTAGCACCCATTTAGGATGTGTGATTTTTTATGTGCATGCTGTTGCTTTATAATGCTCTATAGATTTGATAACGCTTACTTTTACAGAAAATTGTTGGTATAATTTTACATCATTAGAATCTGAAATGTTTACTTGTACTTAGCCCTTCTGCACACTGCTTTATAAATTGAAGGTATTGGAATACATTGACAATAGACATTGTTCCTATAATTTTCTTGCTGTAATTGTCTTTTGTCACTTGCAAAATTGTTCATATCTGTGTAATTTGTTGATGAACTTGTCGCCTACGGGGCTGAGATCTTTGTGAAGCTTTAGGGTTTTAGTCTCAGCCTACCCTCATTGGAACGAACGAGAAATTCAATTCAATTCAATCTTAGACAAAACACATTCCTCAATCTCACGCTATGCCTTGCAACATATCCCACACAATGTCCTTACACTTGTACCGATGGCGAGGCACAGGCCTCGATTTACCAAGCCACACGATCAAGCCAGCTATCGAAATCAATACCGCGCAACCTACATCTACATTCACTTGGCAAGGGTAACCTCAGTTTGCTCATTCAAATACACCCCAAACGCAGAAATGCTATCATAAGACAACCGATAAACTGATGCAAAAGACATTTGTAGCATTTAGATAATAGCCCTTAGCTTTACCGACTATAATAAGCTAACGTTCTTTAAGCCCTTCACTAATTTCATAAGATTCTAAAAAGTCGCTGGTCTAAAAAATTTCAGAATAATATTGTTACGGAAGGATGAAGGAAGAGAGAGGAAGAAGAAGATCGCGAGCCGCTGGCTGCTGCGTGTTGTTGGTGGTCAGCCATCTCAACTATTCTGACTCATCTTGTATATATATTGTAAATACAGTCTGGCTATACCCCCAAGATCCCCGTAACATATTGGTGGGAGGTGCGGAGTACGGCGGCTGGAAATGGAGCTCCGCAGTGGACGTCGCATCACCGTCTGCACTATGAATGACGGTAAGCAACGTCGTTGCCGCCTTCAACATCACCGTCGCCACCTACGTGGCTGTCGCCTTCGGTTGTTGTTGTGCAACCCAAGGATCCAGGAGCTTTCTGCGGTACCGATGGCACCGACGTTGAAGAGTGGGCGACCATGTACGAACGCGTGAGTGGAATCAACAGATGGGACTCTACGCCTATGCTAGTTAACCTGTTGTTTTACCTAAGAGGCACGGCAAAGGTGTGGTACGAAAACCACGAAGAGGAGCTAGCCCGCTGAGACCAATGCAAAGAGAAGTTGACAGAGTTGCTTGGCAAACCAGCCGGACGTAGAAGTGCCGCAGAGCAGGATCTGGGCTCCCGTGCCAAATCTCCCACGGAGTCCTAAATTTCGTAGGCCCAGGACGTGCTGGTACTTTGTCGTAAAGCCGATCACGACATGACAGAAGCTGAGAAGGTCGGGCACGTGCTTGAGGGCGTCGCTGAGGACGCGTTTAATCTGCTCATGTACAAAAGCTGCTCTACAGCTGATGCTATCATTAAAGAGTGTCGACAATTCGAGCAGGCCAAAAGCCGACGCGTCTTGCAACCATTCGCCAGACTTCCCAATACTGCCGCAGCGTCGACGTGAGAAGATCAATCCGCACAGTCGCCAGCGTCTCGCGATCTTCATCTCTTTTCTTTCATCCTTCCGTAACAATATTATTTACAAAACGGTAATTTTGCACCAAAACATATATCGTAGTCGTCTGACGTGCACTTCCTGGGGTATCTGAAGTGCACCAATTCGTAATATGAGTTTGGAGCTAACGTGAAATTGTTACCATGATCAAGAGCGTATAAGGAAAGTCTTGCTTCAGAAGCTGCTGGCATACATTACAACGATGTATAATGCATAAATTTTGCTTGTTTTACAGTTCTCAATAGACGCAATTTTCAAAATTTTGATGAAGTTTTGTGATGCCCGTGAGCTGGCGCATAATTTGGGACATAATCGCTTTAGCGTTACATAGAAGAAAACGTAAGGGATAGTTGCTCGTGAGGTGAGAGAAGCACACAAGATATTTCGAAAGCCTAAGTGCGTATCAGCGTAGCATAAGTCAGATTTTTTTTTTCAATAGCAAGCTGAGGTTAATTCTTTGACCACCAACGATGAAGTGATACGAGAGATATCAAACCACACGCCATTCCTTGCTACCGTGTGTAGCTATAGCATGTCGTCCACTAATGCGATGAGTCCGGTGACCACCACCTGTGTTAAATGAATGCTTGGCACACAATAAAAACGGTCATCATTTTGGCCCATCGACTTACTGCTAGTGTCTGAACATGGCCTCCTAGGTCGGTATGTACGCTATCGGAGGCTATCGTTTGTGCTGCTTCAAGATCCCCAGCTTTATGCCTGCTGAGGAGCAAGACAAACTAAATCTATATACGCTTATGCATCTCAGGAGTCAGCTTTATCATTTGCTTGCTCAATAAATAAATTATTTGCCTCGATCGCTCCAATACTCTGCTACTTTCTTTCTGTCACGGCGCATTTAGAAAAGCAAGCAGCAACATCCGGTAGCAGTCACGGCTGTTACATTATTTGGAAGTGCTGCTTTATATGATGAGCTTAACACTCTCTAAATTTTTTTTAGAAGTAGCAGTTACAGAAAAATTGCGGTGGCAACGCCACATAGCGCAAATAATCCAAACAAAACGGCGGTTCACAGAAACATGGTGATTTGAAGTGATAACAGTAGTCCAACACGAAATGTCACTTTAGCCAAAGTTTCGACAAGGCAACTTGTGTTCGCCAAAGGGAAGACACGGTCCCCTTGTCGAAACGGCTACAGAAGTATCCCTCGTGTGACTTCCGTTGACGGTGCAGTTATGTCATTAATCGCTGTAGCATACAATCTGTGATGGTGACCTGGCTCTGACCGCTTATCCTTATCGCATTTCAAGTGAGGTACTTTTGTAAACGAGTCTTCACGTATGATGAAGGGTAGGATCCTGCTTCCAGTAACTACGATCTACAATTTCAAGCTCCATCGACCACTTTGCAAGGAGCACCTAATCAGCTAGGATTCGGGCATCGAGTGTATCTCAGATTTTGTACCTAAAGCTATAGAACTTCGTCTTATTAGTCGATGCCCATTAATCGGGTAACGTATCCTTCACTATCTTGGCCAATGAAAGGCGAAGGAAATGCCAATCTTAGATTGACTGGGATACCACATATGCATGTTTTATATTCTCCTTCTATCGTCATCGTCATCCATCATGCCCCTCTTTCTTGCCTTTCTTTCCATCTTCCCCTTCCCCCATAGCTGAGTAGCTGGCTAGAGGAATCCAGGGAAAACACGGGGAATACGGGAGATGGAAATTGAAGACGATGAGCAAAACGAGAAAAAGGTGAAAGCAGAAGCCAAGGTTTCGACAAGTGGACTTGCATTCTGAAGAAGACAAGTCCACTTGTCGAAACGTTGGCTCCTGCTTTCGCGTTGTTCTCGTTTTGCTCATCGGCTAGAGGAATGCACCTCAGGCTGACCTCTATGCACTTTATAGCATTGAACTTTACTCTCTCTCTCTGACTCTCGTTCCGTGTAAGAGTGGTCCATACTGTACAACGTGTACTCGTAGCTCAAACGATCGAGTACGATTCTCGTAGATTCCTGTGTATGAATCGGAACGTGTAGGATTCCTGACTGGAAATTTCCTGCTTTTTGATTTCTCACATGTTGCATTTGCGCAATGACCGTGCCGCCTGTATCGGCTTGTTTTGGCAGGGCGACCCGCCTCTTGACCCGGATTCATCTGATCACCGAGCTAGCGTGCTTTCTGATGCCCATCTTTCTGCCACACGAAGAAGTGCCCTTCTTTTATTTTGGGCCATTCAGGGCTCCTTTCAGTGTTGTTCTGGCACAAAAGAAGCCGATATCCGCGGGGCGTTGGGCGTCGTCTCCTCGAAGAGCATTGAACAAAAGGCCGGCCGCCCCCATCAGGGCAAGACCGATCGTTATCGCCCATTCTTCACTATGAACAGGACCAGGGCACATGCGATAGAAGTCCGGCTGAGGACGCTGGTGGTCTTGGCACGTTCGTGTTTTGCCTTGGGAAGTGCAGACTAGTGCTTTGAGAGATAAAAAAAAACGCCCTTATCGCTCTCGTCTAACCCAGCACACCCGTTACGCGGCATTGAAATTTAAGGGGAAAGAATGGGAAAAAGAACAAACAAAAAAGTCAGGCCTTTTCATAAAACTGAGCCTGATAGGACGTGGCACACAAGCGCAGGCATTTTTTGCATTCAGTACCACTTCCGAACAGTCGTGAGCATTATGAGAGAGAACGCAAAATTGATTAGTAAGCAGCGATATCACTCGTGATATTTGAATTCGGATCCGATATCTAAATAGGCGGTGCCAAATTCCCATACTCGGGCCGAAAAGATTGTATGCTGACTGTGAGTTGCCTGCATCACACCCGCGTCTATTGCTGTATCTGAGAAGTTGCATTTTTTCAGACACCGCCGTGGACATGCCCTTTCTCATTCTGGTAAATCTGAGTACACGGTGGTTCACTGGTGGCAACGGTGGCGAGCTGCGAATATTTTCCCGCATTTCGCCGTATAAAGGTACCGGATATAAGCGGCGGAACCTTAAAAACGCTGTATAAAAGTCTGCGGCTTGGCACCACGTATCATCTTCTGCGAAAGATTTCATGAGCTTATGGACCACAATGGACTTGTCGCCACGCGGATGAGGGTTACAATATACTCTACTAGAATGTCCGTGAGTCGACACGCAGAGACCACCCCTTACGCGCGATTTAATTTCATTGGACCGCAGGCCTTTCAGTCTCAAGAAGATTTTAGCTCCATAGCCAATATATTCGCGTACTCATAGCAAAGGCGTGTGTTAATGGCACTACAAAGATATCTGGAACCGGGCGATATTCTTGGGAAATATTGAGTAGAGTAGTCATATGTGATAAACTCCCTCTGTGTCTAATTTGGCCTGACTTTGGCCCATTCAATGCGCGGACTCATGAGACTTCGCGTGAACTTATTGCATGTTTTCTTATTAGCCTTGGCTTTAGTGTAGTTGTATGACTGGACTTTGTGTTGACTTCAGGTTACTTATTTTGACCGGCATTTCTGTCGCGACGTTTCTGAGTTCATTTCAGCGTTATTGTGTTTTTAAGCGACTTCTTTTTTGTATTTGTCGCGTTTGTTCTGTGCGCAACTCTATGAGCAAACGAGCAGCGGATGTCAATTATAGGCGCCAACATCTCCTAAGCGTCGTAAAAGAAAGAAAAGTTTGTCGAAAGCTCAGCGCACTGAGCCGTCCCGTCTGCCTACATCCGGTGCTTATCCCCCAGTCCAATGAATTAGGCGGTAGCAGCTAGCCCGAGTGACTGCTCTCACGTAACCAGAAGCCTTCCAGTGAAACGTTTATTGGCATTAAGCTTGCTTATGGGGACGCGCGGGTTTAGCCACTAGTTTTCGGGAAACTACCGCCTATTTTGAGAAGACGCAAGGAGGCGACACAACGCTGAACTACAAATTGAATGCTTGATGACGCTGAATGGACGATTTTGTGTCCCAAGGACTCCTGATACAAAAAAGAAACAAAGAAGGTACAGTTGCGCTTAAGTTCGCTTACATGCATCGAATGCGAAAGCATTTTGACTCTTCCGCACCGTACTTTTCCTTAGACCGTGTGATCTAGATGGGCAAAGTCAGTTTCGAGTGTGGGCCACCAAAATTTTGGGGGTGGGCCAAGTTAATTGTTGGAGTGGGCCAGGTCGGTCTTGAACGTGGGTGACCTCAATTTTTGAATTGGGCAAAGTCAATTTTGGGGCTGGACCCAGCCAATTTTTGGAGTGGATCAAGTCATTTATGAAGATGGGCCAACTCAATTTCGAATTGGGCAAAGCCAATTTTGGGAGTGGGCCACCCAAATTTTAGGGGTGCGCCAAGTCAATTTAGGTAGTGCGCCAGGCCGTTATTGAACGTGGGTGAACTTTCGAATTCGGGAAAGTCAACACTTTCGGGTGTGGGCTACCGCGACCGTCCAACGCCGTAGTTGTTCACCGTGCGATTTCGCAGTGCGAGCAGCAGCAGGTCCAGTGAAGAGAACGTGACGTCATCACTGGTCACGTGGGCTTTGGTACCATCGGTTGCTAACGCGGACACCAGATTTTCCGCTTGATGGGGCATATAATGCTTTGGCATTAACGAAAGGTGCTGCTTTGTCACCCAATCTTGGTGCGAAGATATCATTTTATGTTTGATTTTTTTTTGTCCGGGAGGTAGACGGAGAACTGACACCATTCTCGCTATTTTATTCGATGATGTAGGCTTCCTCTATCTCTCGTGATACATTATCGTCGTTCTTAACATGAAACATATGTACCGTTAGACTATGTTGGGAGCCCGCCTTGCGAACTCCCCGGTTACAATTTGTAAATTGCAGTATGTGCCATAATTAGTTGGAAACACAATAACTAAACATTTGTTAATTAGCCGATAATGCATTTCAAATTATTGTGTAGGTAACGTCTGCCTCTTCGGGTGGACAAGGTTTTGGAGGGGAGTTGCGCTGTGTGCCATAGACAATTTTCAGAAATTTTTGAAAGTGTTCGCTGATACACCCGCCATATTACACTGCATACATATACTACTCGTATATATACTGCCTAGCGGCGGTCCACATTGACGTGTGTATATTTTGGAGAACTTTTCTTGATGCACTTCGTTGACCATTTTGCCTTCTACCACCGACAAAAGAGATAGTCCTTGAAGACCTGCCGGGTGTCGATGCGCAGTAGGGGATAGACCGGTGACTGCAACTTATCTGCGGCCATAGAAAAGTCGCATTGAATCAGGGGTAATATTTCTGCCGGTTGTTTAATGTTTCAGTGAGCGGCATCAGTACGGCAAGCGTCTGTGCACCAGTTGTTGCTTCCGACGTTTAGAAATCCTAAATAAAAAAGAAGATTACGCGCGCAGAGCGCAGTTTCTGTTTCCGCCTATTATTATTCCGTATTTAGAGGCTTTCTGGAACATTTCCACAAAATTAAAGAGCGCCCGTGATAAAGGAGTGGACATCTAGCATTTCTATAATGTGAACTTAAGAGTTATCAGTTATCACGCCTTCATTTTTATTTTTTCGTGTATCCCTTTGCAGAACAGCAGAGCCCAAACCCAGGCGGACCTCTCGGCTTTTCCTTGAAGCAATTTCTCTCTCTTTCTATCCCTCGAAATGTGCTTTTGACACTGTCTTTAGTGTTTTTACGTGAGAGAGCACCTCCGGACTAGTCAAGACTAGTCAAGACTAGTCAATTCGTCTGCTTCAGCCGCCAAATGGCGAGCTTCACAGTTAGCCTGTTGAGGGCTGCCTCATTCTATCGCTATAGGCATGTCAAGTAGCGATGTGACGCGAGAAACTGTAGAGAACAGAGACAAAAAATTAAAAGACAACATTACCGCCGTTATCCACTCCACAGTGCCTCACTGCCCACTCCACACCCTTTCGGGGCACCCTAATCCCCAGCCGATTATCCTACCACCACACCGTTAGAGCAGTCGAGAATGTCGAGCGACTTCCTTGACAAATGGGGGCAATTTTTTGTTGTCTGGAAGCGCAGGCGCTCGAATGAGAGAGCGAGGCGACTGTCGGAAGTAACTTCCGGCGCGTCTGATGCGAGTGTACGCAAGGGAAGGCGGAAATGAGGCCCACACTGTGCTCCCGCCCTTCTTAGTGCAATGCTTTCGACGGGTCGCCGCGGCCTTCGCGAGGAAGGCGCGTGAGCGTCTATATCCGGTACGGGCACGCGAGAAGCGCCGAATGCAAAGGCAATCGAGGGCGACCCATTCAGCGAACGTCAAGCTCCTTATTGGCCGAGAGCGTTTCTGGGCCTGCAGGGAGAGCTTAGCTGAGACTTTATTTTTTGCATTCGGGACGGTGTGCCGCCTTCCTTTGTGAGGTCCGCGCAAGATGGCGATGCTGCTGCCTTCTGTTGGCGCCATATAGCTTCTTACTCTTACGTGTGTGGAAAAAATGGCACGTTGGTGCAATTTCACGCGTGGCGCAATGCCGGCTGGCGGCAGCTTGGGATTTACATCTTCGCGCGGGAGCGAGGCCACCTTGATTAGATGCCGGGCAGCGTGCACTCCACCTGCCTGAACGGTTGCGTCTGGAACGTGGCCGCCGGGAAACATGCTTTTTCTTTTTAATTGTAGTGGTACATTCTTAATAGAGAGTGGCGCTCACCCTAAGGTGTAGTACATTTATGTGGAACGCGAGGAGTCCTACCGGTGAATCAGTACTAAAGGCGATTTAAAGTCGTGGAAATGTCAGCGGCCGTTTCGTCCTGGGTTTGAACCTATCTTCCTGTCTACGGTAGCCGCGCACGGCAAAACGAAGAGACAGAGAAGACTGATGTGTGAGTGTTTTAATGGGTTACTATTCTTAGGGTACCTCACGCACTTCCGAGGGGGGGGGGGATATCTATGTAGATATGTATGCTTCGATCTGTGTAAACGTCTATGTGTATGTCTCTTTATGTTTTTTGTATGTAACCGTATTCCCGCCTACGGGACTGACCGGGTAGCTGAACGATCAAATGGGTAGCACACCGGGGTGCTGTGCTGAGGTAACTGGGTTCAAAACTAGCCATCGGAACAATTTGGGCAACTGAGTATGTGGCAATGAGTACATACGGGTCGCTTTTCAACGAACCTCTTTCACGCCTACGTTGGTCACTGTAGACGGGGGACTGGGTAGGGACCGCTGTTCGACGAAACTCTTCGACGCCGGCTTGGAACACTGGGCGTGTGCCACTCGGTCTGTACGAGGTTCCAATGAACCTCTTTAATGGCAGCTTGGGCTACTGACTATGTGCCAGGACGTGTGTGTCGCTCTTCAATCAACATCTTAGACTCCAATTGGGGTTTCTAGGTATATCACACTGGGAATGTACCGCTCTACAATGGCACGACGAAAACGATCCCTTAAATTTCTCCGACGGGGAGGGGAATCGAGCCCACCTCGCAAGGAGACCTCAAGGAAAGCAACCCGACCCGTTGGCAGGCTGCGCCACAAATGCACGCTTTTCTATGAACCTCTCGCGAACTTGGGTTACTGAAAATGTGCCACTGAGTGTGCGGCAAGCCATGTAACTATTCTCAGCGTTCGCAGGCACCGGGGCACCGCGCTTCTGATCTTGGAGGCCACGTACAAACTTCGCGGCAGTGCCACTAGATGGCGCAGCATGCCTAGAAAGAAGCACGCGAGAGGAGCCCGGATGCCTCATGGCGCATTTCTCGGCGTTGGTGCGCACCGGCGCGCCATGAATTTCGGAGGCCACATAGCCTTCAGGGCGGAGAACCTAAACGACACCGACTGTTTTTATGGGAGCGCAAAAATGTAAGTCCCACTTTAGTACACGTCTCACACATACCTCGTTTCGACGGGAGGCAATACGTAGTATCGCTATATTGATTAAATTTATCCGATTATGAGGGGAATCGAACCCACCTCGCAAGGAGTCCTCAAGGAAGGCAACCCGACTCATTAGCATCACCTTCGACAGTTATCATCAGGTGGGTTCTACCGCATTTCCTTTCCTTTTGTTTGGGTTTTGTGTTTGTTTTCGGTCACACTATATACGTCCTGCTTCGTTTCCAATAAAATATAATTTTCCATGCTGCACTAAACCCGTCGTCTATTTTCTTTCTACGCGCCGTCTTTACCGTGCCCTGATATCGTGCTAAGGAAAAATACACTGCGCAAAAACAGTCATGAGGGCTTTGTTCTCGATTTCTCAATTTACTTGCTAGTATATTCGCGAGTTGGATTACTGGAGAACTAAAGCTCGTCAAATACCAGGGACACATTATTTGAGCTGAACTCGCCGCCGTATTCTACGTAAAGCCACTTACGAGACAAGACCGAACTTTATGCCGGTCGGTTCTCGCACATTGCCACAGCGCCCGCTACTAAGCCTTCGTTGAGAGCGGGGTGCCAGAATTTCCACTCGGAAGTCTGATTAAAATCTCCTGGATAAATAATTCCTCGTGCAAAATGATATCTGGAGCTGCCACCGAAAGCGAAAGCACACGCCTGATAACACCACCGTGCTCATTGTAGTGAACGAACGTGACATTAGAACTGTCGTCAATGTGGGAAAATCTGGTGTGGGCTGCTTACCGTACTGATTATTCTCAGAAGTAATTGCGTTTATTGCGTTATTGCGAAACACTTACCCGCTATTTAGTTGAGCCTGTTGCGCCTGAAACGCAGTGACACAGGACAAAGCGCGGTAACCATCGCGTCGGCCTAGCTTGGTTTCCGCCGATTTAATCCGACTGTGCCGTAAATGAAACGTACTTTGGGTTGCGCACACAAGAGCTTCGCCTGGCTGTCTAGGCGCAATCATGATGCGCTGTTGCACCACGTGGTTTCTGTGAAGCAATGAGGCCGATGCGGAAGCGAGGACAACTTGACATTGCATAGGCAAATTGAAGAAATGCAATAGGCAAACAGAAGAAGGCTTTCTAAAGGAGAAAGTGAGCACAATCGTGTGGAGCAGGGTGGGGGGGAGGCGGGAACAATTAAGGAATTCATTAAGGAAGTCATTAAGGAAATTACTCTTTCCGGCGCCACGCAAAGACGGGTCCTAGGCTTCCCTGTCCGCAGTCGAAGATGAAACAAGGCAATCCAAGAACAGCAAGGGCTCCGATGGGAGCGCACTAAAGCAGGGAGCGATAAAACGAAACGAGCGCTGATGATGACATGCGTACGTACGTGCATTTGTGTGTTACTAAGTGTGTGTGTGTGCGTGTGCGTGTGTGTGTGTGTGTGCGCGCGTGCGTGCGCGTGCGTGCGTTTTGTTTATATGTTTATATTTGTGAGGGCATGTTTCTGTATCTGTGTTTCTGTATCTATGTTTCTGTGTCGTTGTGTTTTTATATGTGTGTCTGTGCATGCGTGTGTGTGTGTATAATTGTGTATGTGCGTTTGTTTGTGGGGTGTACGCGTGCTAGACTGCTTGCTTGCATGTGCATGCGTGTACGGGCGATCATTGTTAAGTTTACGGAATTTTTAAACCTTGCCTGTTGCAGATATAACATTTCTAGTCCTTGAGCTGGATTATTGCGGGAGCCGGACACTACTTCTGCAACAAATCAAGACACATATTGAATGAATAAAAAAAACCACTAATTATCTCCTATATTTAGTATTTTTGCGGTACGTATTGCAAACTGCTAAGTTTGTAGTCGGTGAGATTGTAAGTGAGCGTGAATTCGTTCCGTTTGGAATGAATTTCCATAATTACACCAGTTTGAGGGTATGTGCCATCGAACTCGCCACAAAAGAGCACTTTTAGTTACTTGCTAACTTTTTTACCCAAATGCTCTTTCATGCATTGAAACACAAAAAGTTACTGGAACCCACTCAAATGCCACCGAGTGTTCCTGGGAAAGCACCAAAGGGTAATCCTGCTGCAACTAGTACACGCCTCATACGTAACTCGTTTCGACGGTGGTAATACGTTCTGAACAGCTCACCGTCGATAGCCTTCGTGGGATGCCGTTCCGTCGTGTTTTCATTTTTCTCTATGAAACAAAAGACTTCGAAAGGATGACATGTGTCACGATGTAGTGTGGAGAAGACACAGGTGGTTACATGCCTCTTAGTTGTTGAAATGAAGAAGCGGCCGGATGACGAAGACGAAAACGCGTAAACAAGAGCGGTTATTATACAGTGCATCGATGCCTTGCGGAAGTGCCCAATGTACCGAAGAAAAATGGAGTGGAAGTGCGTGTCAATGGATTCGGAGGCAGACGTCGTTGCAACAGGGATATATATTAAAATTGGATGCTTGTTGATGCTTGTTGCTATCTGTCTTTATATTTTCAGTTTTTCTTTTCAACATGCTGTTAAGGGCCAATGACTTCTGTTGTGCTGCGTTGCTTTGTGCTCACTGTTGTCCCCCCCCCCCCCCCCCCCAGCAGCCTTTGTATTGCTTGCCCGGGCCTTTAGGGTATTTGAATCAATAAATGAGTAAATTTAGATATCATCGCGTTATTTTCATCATACAACACCTTAGTCAAAAATGGCATGACCAGTTTTCAAGCAAACAAACGAAAAATAATTTATTACCACTAGTAAATAAATATAGTGAGCAAGAACCTCGTATTACGTTACCGTTGCGAACCATGGCCAATGCCCCCTCGTGGGTATGCGCCATAAGTACAAGGGAGATGAAGAAGGAGAAAAGCAGAGAGAGCATGAACTCTATTTTAAAATCAATGAGGTTCGAGTCTGGCCTCTTTTTAGTGGGTCTTGGCACCCGCTGCGGTCGCGGTTCCGAGACCTTGTCTCGAAGCGGCTTCCTCGGCTCGCTGGGCGGCCCAGAGTTGTGCTGTCAGGTTCTAGCTGAGCAGTGCGGTCTTCCAGCGCGAGCGGAGGCTGGTGGTGGAAGAGATGGAGGGGTCGGTACTGCCCGACTTGTTTGTTAAGCCCTGACAGCCCCATAACATCTGATTAAGTTTTGCAACCTCGCCACACGATGTGCATCTGTTTGCAGTGTGCATGTCTGGATACACGGCGGGCATGGGTCAGGGGTTTCCGTAAGAATCTGTTTGTAATTGTCTGAAGTGTAATGCTTGCGTCCTGTCTGACCTAGCGTGAGGGAATGGGTATACGCGTCCTTGTAACTGGTAGTGTGTAGTGATGTCGTGGAACCCGGTCATACGATCCTCCCACAACCAGACGTTTGCAGTACTCCGCGCGGGCACTACCTCCGTGAGGCCTCGAGCAACGCGGTGAGCCACTTCGTTGGGGGTGCTCAATCCAGTGTGTGGCGGGAGCCATAGCAAATGCCTTCGGTTATCGAAGTCGACCTCTCCCTGGTGTATGGGATGTCGCTGGAGTATGTGATACGCCTCTTGCGAGATGCGCCCATTCGCAAAATTGCAAATTGCCGTTTCCAGAAAAAGAAGAAGAAGAGGCAGAAGAGTATTTCCAACTAGTAGTCTGGGCATTAGCTCTTACGACACCAAACATATTTTCTTTTGGTGCCTGTCAACTGGGCACAAGCCACGGGTTAATGATTATTCCTATACAAAAGTTAACTGAAGCGTTAGGAAGGCTTCGCTGCTAGGGTATGGAATGTGGGACTCTTCATTTTCATTACATCCTAAATTTTGGATAGGCCGACCAGAAATTTTTTGAGCATTTAGTTGCCTAATTGTTCGTTTTGAATGGTCGCCTTCACCCCTATTCGTATTTTATTAGATAATCAACCTAGTGTGGCCAATCCTCCATGTGGGTATGAGCCATGTTTTGAAACAACAACAACAACAACAACAACAACAACAACAACAACAACAACAACAACAACAACAACAACAACAACAACAACAACAACAACAACAACAACAACAACAACAACAACAACAACAACAACAACAACAACAACAACAACAACAACAACAACAACAACAACAACAACAACAACAACAACAACAACAACAACGAGCTTTTGGAACGAGACGGAGAAGATGGTGTCCAGGGTGCGGAAGTATCAGCCTGCCGAGTTCCAGGCCTAAGGTCACTGCAGGCTCCCACCTGGGCACACGCACCTCGTCAAGCGCGTTCTCGCAGCTCGCCGTTGGCAAGCGTTACAAGGGCACCGAACCCGGACCGAGCCAACGTCCGTATCACCATGCCCCAGCTCCGGCTGGTGAACGCCGAAAGGGCGTCCGAGCGTTGCTTTTCCCATCAGACCAGACGCGCTACACCGTCGTTTACTGTCGCTGCTTTATAATTTCCTGCACCACCCTCGAACCCCGCTTCCGGCATCTCCGCCGCATGTCGCACAATGTGTCCACATTCTGTATTATGCCTCGGTGACACCTTTTCACTAACCGTTATAGTGATCTTTGAACATCGTTACTAACGCCTAGTTCACTTTGTCTACCTTGCGTTCGGTTATGCCCTTCAGTGAATATATGGGTTTGTTTACTGTGCGCGCGTACAAACGACCTCGTCATTCCCGATGACCAGTGCGTCGTCAAAAATCTGTAAACATGAACCGCATCGCTCCCTGACAAGGAGATATAAAAGAAAGAGAAATCGGGCGCGAGTGGCTACTGAATTGAACGTAAGACCGTCGGTAAACGTTGTCCTAATCGCGGCTTACTTCCTCTCTTTGCCCTGCGAGTCTTCGTTTACCCACGTACGGCCGTCCACGGCTTAACTCGCGACGCAGGGGCCCCGATTAATCTCTGCCAGTAGACTCGGAGGCGAGGAGGGATAGAAGACGACGATCAGACACGAGGTGTCCGGAAATGAGCTTTCCGTTCGAAGCGGTGATCACCGAGCCCGCGGAAGCAGTGCCGGCGGAGCATTTAATCGTGAATGAGTTAGAGAACGAGAACGAGGACATGGAACCTGCAGTGGCATGGACTAATGGAGCTTCTGATACTTGTCTAGAATGGCAAGTGACATTGCAGAGCAGCTGTATACAAAGAAATTTGGGAACTGGTTGCTTCGGATGAGTGCCATCTCCTGAGAGCCATGACGCCGTGAAATGCCTACGGAGAACAGTGTTCCGTCTGAACAAATGAAAAACTGCTGAACGAATGCTTAAGATGTTTCTTTTTCTATTGAGACGTAATATAACAGTATATTAACTCTGTCTGTAGCTTTATTTACTAACGCTAAATTTAATGCACGGGACCTATATTTAGAAGTGATCCTATTTTTGTCTGAATGCGCAGGGTAGTGAGAATCTGCGCATTCGCGTATTAACTGCAAGTCGCGTCATTCATAACGTAATATTTCGCGGAAAATGACCATTTTACAAAGCCATAAGGACGTTTTGCAGCGAGAAGGACGAGTGTTATGTGAATTCACGTAGTAATTGCCTATCATTCCTTTGCTGGCTACAGCGCACTGCTTACAGCTCCCATGAACATCTCGCCGCTAATCACGGAGTTAATCACTAACTGGTAATGGGGAGGCCCGACTCACCGAACTGCATTTGAGAAGCCACCTGGCGACCCTCGACCAGGCCCGGCGGGCGCCCTGGAAGAGGGGCTCGACCCATATACACCGCTTCAGATTTATGAGTCAATAAAGTTGTCGTTTTTCTTCTTCCCGTAGACACTGGCACCAGAATTGCACCTTGTATCTTTTGTTGGAAACCTTATTGGTCTCCCCGCCTCACTGCAGGCCAAGCATAAATTGTGCGAGATTGATAACATTGATAAGCAGCTTGATAAGGGCGTTCGTTTCGTGCTGGCCTGGCGGCTAAACTAGAGAAGTCGTGCCACTTATGGCCATCTGCTAAGGGTGCGATAGTTGCGATGTTCCCGTAGTTCAGTGTAATGTTCCTGGAACAGATTGGCCGAATACCATTGTGCGGCATATATTAGTAGCGTGAGCTTTCTTGCATACCTGGAAACGCTATTTGAACTCCTCGGGCGATGGGCTACAAGTCGTCGCTTTCTTTTAAAACGTTAATCTGTTTTCATAAAACTGGAGTAATAACTTCCCGTGTGTGTTTGACGTGTATGCTTGAGTGCGGGATCGAAATAATCTGCAGGAAATTTCTTGATTATCACATCTTTCCCTTTTTTGTACGAAATCTTGAACGCATTTTAAGGAACACCCTACATTTTGAGTGGTATCAAAAGGCATGCGGTTTTGTTTTTAGAAAGATATAAGTACATTGTCTTTTGCACACGTTAGCTAGTGACGTTTAGCAATGACTAAATATTTAATGCCTGCTATGCTGTTTCTATCTGTTTTTTTTATCATCTGTATTCACGTATATGTGGGCCCACAGACTGACTGCCTTATACATACGCAAATAATAATCAATAAAGGTTATTATACAATCCCCAAAATTTCTTCAATGCGCGCTCGATATGTTACGTGAGTCTCCAGACTCAGTAAAACAGGATATTAGTCAGCCACAATATCGCGCACACTGTACACAGTGACAATCACGTCAATTACAGTTTCTGCAAGTAAAAGTTTATATCTAGGACCCAAAATACGGCACAAATACGGCACGAATACGGCAGAAATATGCATGAGCGGTCTCCCTTTGTAAAGCAACATGGCGTATGAAAAGCGCAGTTGGGGTCAATAATTCGAATGGATGCGTAACGTCGCTGCGCGTAAGATCAGAGAGCAAGCACGTTGAGAGCACCAGGCGGTGGCCTTCAGGAAGTCTTGGCTGTCCCTTCATTGACAACGCCACTGACACGAGTTGCGAAGCGTCACCATGCGGCATTCTAGCAGCCCAGCCAGCCTCAGCGTGTTGTCCGATATGCTCCAGTGTGTGGGAAACAAGATAAACGCGATGTTGTGGCGCAGCTTGCATAACCTGTGTTTTATAAAAAAAAGCACTCAAACGTTCTGACATACGACACCACCCTTATGAAGCCAGCAGAAACAGTGAGTCTCTGATTTCTCCTAACGAAGGCAATCTGTAATGCGTGTCGGCCCGGAGCACTTTTTACAAGTCTCGGGATAAAGCTGTCAGTCTCTGCTAGGTCCTTAGCTTCATTGCTTTTATTTATGCTTTTTTGTAATAAAAACGTTCTGCTGCCTTTCCCTAATGCTGGATCAAAAACTTGTTCATCTGAAGTCATCACTGTCGAAAAGCTGTACGGACGGGATCATGGCCTCTCCTTTCTGTGTTCCGAGTAAATGTTTACGGCGGTAAAATACAGGCACCCACGCAGCTGTGCTCTGTGCGACGTTAGGCTGGTTAGTGCTGCGTTGCTATTGAGGTGCGAGGCAGCATACCTAGATAGGACAGGTCGGAATTAATGCAGCGTCAGCGCTGAACTTCAATATATATTTCAATATAACTCCGCACAAGCTTTAAAACTTGTTTTGTCTTCTTTCGTATCTGTCCTTGTCTTTCCGCGCTGTGTAGCATTTCAGAAACTACGTAGTTTTGAACTGAAATTTATGTGCAGCAAACCAGCAAAGAAGGTGGCGCTGCTGGTGACCAGGAAAGAAAAAAAGAATCGCTTCAGTACTGCTCAAGGAAACCTGGTCATCGCAACACTGAGCAACACATGGATGATTGATGAAGAGTACAGTGCGGCACGATAGCACGCAACGCAGTGCAACAGCAACCTTTCATCCCGCAATGTTCTAGAAATCAGATGTGCCTAAAAGAGAGAGAGCAAAAAAAAAAGAAAAAAAGTTGAAATGAGACTTCATATTGCAAGGAAAATCTGTAAAGCAGCATGATATAATAGAACACCTGAAAATGTTCAGCGCACAAACAATAATAATTTTTTAATATTTGGGGTTTTACGTGCCAAAACCACTTTCTGATTATGAGGCACGCCGTAGTGGAGGACTCCGGAAATTTTGACCACCTGGGGTTCTTTAACGTGCACCTAAATCTAAGCACACGGGTGTTTTCGCATTTCGCCCCCATCGAAATGCGGCCGCCGTGGCCGGGATTCGATCCCGCGACCTCGTGCTCAGCAGCCCAACACCATAGCCACTGAGCAACCACGGCGGGTAGCGCACAAACAAGAGCATTGTATTACAGTTAACAGGGTTTCAGTGGAATAAACTCATATTTAAAGGTAATATACTTCTCAGTACGCTTCATAAAGTATTAAGTGAGTCAATGCTTTTTCTTCATTGTACGTGAGAGTCAGCATTGTGGGTAACAAGAACTGCAGTTTCTCTTTGCCATACTTTGATAAACAAAGACTTTATAAACAATGTTGCGCTGTCAGCCCCTTAACGATGCGAGGAATAATAAAAGAGCATGTCTTGTTGGATACTGTAGTAATTTCTTTCGTATCTCATGTCTCGCATACTACTTGAGATGACGTGAGCCACACACAGAGTGACCCACACATATACCGAGCACAGCCACACTGCAACGCCTGAAGCATAAGCAGTGGTATAACTACAACCTCTTGTGAAGCTAGAGAGTGTCCTAGAAGGAGGAGGAGTGTCTTCGTTGCGTACGAAGTACTGCTACCAAGGAGATGGCCCGCCTTGATGACAGACTATGATTAACTAGTTTGAGTAAAGTTCCGTAAGGATTTTCTTGAATCATCATCGCTATTTCACTCCTGGTCCGAAACCTGGTTGCGATGAATAAACATGTTTCTTTTTTTTTATTAATGGGACAGTGTAGCACTTCGAAATAACAAAGCAAGTTTGAGTTATAATATACTCTAAGGTCAGTATTCTCTCCTTTCATTTTGTGGCTCATATTTCAATATTCGCGCATTTCGCGCTACAGGAAATTTCACGCCTACACCTGCATTAGGAAGCTGTGCCAATATTAAAACGCTCTTCCCAAAGTCGTGCAGAATGAGAACCATGGAAGCATGTAATTTAGATTGGAACTGATTTGCCTTGCTGGGTGCTCAACTTGCACGTTGCGTTTGTCGACCTGATCTCTCCAGAATATCGATCAAAAGGAAGGATAAAAAAGTGGCAAATCAGAACGTACTAAGTGCTGCTACCTGAGCGCTTCGTGAAATTACGTATTCCGTAATCGAAAAACCTGTTGGCGTGGGTTAGTAAAAAAAAAAATAAAGGACTAAGTTGACCAGCAGAATTTATAAAATGATTGCTGACGCCTTCTATTTACAGGAAGGAAAGAAATTAAACGCAGTGGCATGTACTTTCATACAAGCCACTTGGGTTCTACACTTGTACTGTATATAATTTTAAATGTAGCTTTTTTTTTTGCGGCGGCACATTTATAACCACGCACGAATCCCTTTTCACGTTCGAGGTTGTTGCGAAGTGTGTTATTATTATTGTGTGTTATTATTATTTAGAGTATTCATTAACCATAAGATGACAATTACAACTTTAGACCCATCGATTAGTTGCCCAGCAATGTTGTACACCCTATAGGAAACTCATCACATCATGGTATGACAAACTCAAAAGGTGCACTTAACGAAATTATTAATTAGCGTTCTGACTCTAAGGTGAGTGTCGTAGAAAACTCGCAACGATAGCAAGAGGAAGGATACTTGCGAAGAAGGTGGAGGCTGAAGCAGCCACACAAGCTTTTTTTCGAAATTGAAGTAATCCTGTGATGGAGCCACACAATTCTTGCGTAAGAAAGTGTTCGTATGGTTATGTAGATGAGAAATGAACAAATTAAAGACTATATGAACTGTAGCTCACGGAAAACAGATTACATTAGTGAGCTGTTGCTACAGCTGCATGAAACAGGCGTCCATGCTTGGGCATAATATCAATCCGACAATACTTCCCGCGGGAACTCCGGCTAAGAAGAAAGGAAATTTCTCTAGAGCCCATCTCTCAATGTCTGTCGACGGTAATGTGTTAGCCATTAATCAATAGCGACACAATGTATTTCCAGCGTCAAAACGAGGAATGTATGAGGCATGTACTTCAGCAGGACTCCTCTATCGCGCTTCCTTAAGAACTATTCAACGCAGAAGCTTGCGCTAGTTGGTTTGGGCTAGCGCCCTTCCTCTCTATATGTCTCTTCCTGTATTCGCGTCCCCTAGCGATTGTTACGGCCTCCAGGTTGCTCGAGAACATTCGGCGCCGCCCGCGCGAAGCCTGCGTCTGGCTTCCGAAATGCACGGCGCCCGAAAAACGCGTCACGTGGTCACCGGGCTTCTATATTGCGCTTCTTTCTTTTTGGGAACGCTGCGCCATCTAGTGGCACTGCCGCGAAGTCCGCGAGTGGCCTCCGAGACGAGAGGCGTGGCACCCTGGTGCCTTCGAACGCTGAGAATTGTCACTCACTTGCGGCATACTCAGTGGCGCATACTCAATAACCCAAGTTGGCGAGAGGTTCATTAAAGAGTGGCACACACCCAATGAATTCATGAGGCAGTTCGCTAAGGCGTTGGCGCGAAAGCGGTTTATAGGAAAAGCGGCAAACACCCATTGCATTTGTTGCGCAACCTGGTAGTGCTTTGGGTTGCTGTGTTTTTACGAACCCGTGTGACACGGGTTTTACTTCGCGCAGCATTGGATACATTTAAAGAATCTTTTTTTTTGTCATTTTAGAGAGGCACAATCCTAGTGACACATACCTAGCGAAGGCAAGTTGGCACCTAAGACGTTCACGGAAGAGCGGAACACCTGTACTGGCACACAACCCAGTAGCCCGATTTGGTATCAAAGAGGTTTATTCGAGACTAGCACACGCTGAGTGGCATATATTCAGTACTCCAAGTTGGCGGGAAAGTGTTTCTTAGAACACCAGTGCCTACCCAGTCCGGCATCTGCCGCGACCCATG
Source organism: Dermacentor variabilis (assembly GCF_050947875.1). Lineage (NCBI taxonomy): Eukaryota > Metazoa > Arthropoda > Arachnida > Ixodida > Ixodidae > Dermacentor > Dermacentor variabilis. Next base: position 112,317,937 of record NC_134576.1, read on the forward strand.
TTGGCGTGAAGACGGTTCCTATTTACGCATAGATATTTACACATTGTCACATGTCGGTTTCGAACACAGTTACTGCGGCACAGCTGCCCTATGGTTTGCCCATTCGACCACTGGCTACCCAGTGACTCATGTAGACGGCAAAATAATGAGATAGAGAGATGGATATATATATATAGATAGATAGATAGATACATAGATAGATTGATGGATATAGGTAGAGAGATAGACAGATAGATATAGATAGATAGATAGATAGATAGATAGATAGATAGATAGATAGATAGATAGATAGATAGTCAGTCAGTCAGTCAGTAAGCAGCCTAAGAATGCTAACACCTTATAATAAAGCATGAATGTTGACCATTCAAAATTCCACTTGGGTACCCTACGTTAGGGGAAGGGAAAGAGGAATAGATAACCAAACTAAAGCAAGGAATATAAGAGATCAGATATTAAATTCACAAGAAGGCATATGAACTTAGACGCACGATAGAATAATGTCAGATCAAATAAAACACATGCAGTGAGCTCACAATAAATGATAATTAAAATTCACGCAGAAAATCCTCTGGGAGTTATGTATGCGTCAGCACTGTACCACTTGCTCAAATCTACACAGCCCGGTGTCATTATCAATGTTACGAAACTTGATAGTGCTGGTACAAACGCCAGCGCCTCTGCAACACGAACTGTCGCGGACGGCGGCGCAAGGAGAATTGATGAGGCAAGCAAACTGCTGGAGATGGCGGCATCAGCTCCGCTGATGTCGTTACGATCATTTTAAGTGGGTATAACTGTTTAGCACCTTATCCTTCAGCGTCGAACCATATGTGCCGCACGGAACGCATCTTGAACGCGATCTGCGATTCAGACAGACAGTGCCGACTGCTGATAGCTTCGCGCGCTGTGCTCTCGCCGCTTCGCGTTTGAAGAAAGACGCCCGGGCCCATATCTTGAAAGCGATCTGCAAAAGGGCCAGGGTGCGGCGTGTGCTGAGAGATCTGTGAGCGCTGGGTTCTCGTCGCTTCGTTCGCGTGGAAGCGACGGGCAGCACGAAGGCTAAAGCCGCTTGCGGATGCGAGCTCTATGCTTCTATATTTTACACGTCATTCCCAAGAATTTGTGCACTTTTCGCTTCACTTTGCTGAGTGCTGGAAGCCTGCTTCCCCTCCGACGCGGATCGGCCCGGTATTGCACTATCTCCGGGATCGGCCCACGTTTTTCGTCTTACGTGACGGACGGTTGTCTCGTTGGATAAGGATAGAAATGCTTACGCCTTTATGTATCTACCTAATACTTGATGTTGCTGGAGGCGTAACTATGCGAGGAAATATGACTGCGTTTGGGCCATCCGCAGGACCTTAATCGTCAGACTTATAGTCCAAATTATAGACCCCTACGAGACCCTAGTGAAGAGGTTCATGTATACACTTACTTACAAGATTTATCACTATGTTTACGCTGCAGAGCGACGAGCAGATAAAAATCAAAAACACGATTTCAGCACGCTTCACCGAAGTTTCCACTTGCATGCATAATTTACAATTTATTGGATGCTTTCTATAAGAAGGGCAAGAGCTCTCAATAAGTTTTTATAGCACCTACAGTGTGGTTCCGTTTTCACCTTCAGCAGTTAATAAAGTTGAGTAATTAGTAGCCATTTAAAACCGGGAAAAGTTGATACAGAGAGCACTGAACATTTATTATTGCAGCGTGTGAATACACCGAGTAGCTGCAGAACATCCCGTCATGAAGGTATGGGTATGCTACCAGCATAGTTAGACCGAAAAGAACAAATTTAAACCGTAGCGAGTGCAACTGCCGCAGTACAACCCAACGTGCAGTCGTCAAGGCAAGGTTCGTTTTTTTCCCCAATGCAGGCAATTTGTTCCGGAAGTCCAACGTCTTACTGGCGCGGAAAAGTCGCCGGTCGTCCGGGCGCGAAAGAAAAAAAAAAGCTCGTATCATCGTGAGCAGACGTCGGGCTTACGTCATCTACTTCTGTCATGCTCGGTGGCTCCGAATGGACTCATTTTTTTTTCTACCGCCATGCTCGTGCAACGTTGCACGTTTCAGGCGAGAGCGGGAGAGGGCTGGCCGCCCTGGCGGGGGCAAAGCCGAGTGCATTACACGCTCGGCGCGTTTCACTCCGCACAGCAGTCTCGCGCTTGTCAACCTCGGGCTCGTTCGTTCGTTCGCGCGCGCCCACCACGCGCGTGTCAACGCAGCGCGCGGTTCGGTCACTGGCGGTCTCACCTCGCATCGCGAACGCCCGCGTGATTAAATTAGCGGAGCAGAGGTTCTCACTTCGGTCGCCGCTGCGGACCGCAGCGCATACGGCGTTGCACAAGCGTGCGCGGCGCCGTAGACTCGGCGCCCCCGATCTGTATTAATTATGCGGAGGGGCGCTGACCCAGGTCCGGACGCCGCTGCCCACTCGACGCTGGAGAGCGTGGTGAACCGGCGAAGGCGTCTCGAGAGGCGCTGCGCGAGCGACGCCTCGTAACGTGACGCGCGGTTATAAAGCGCGTGCGACAAAGAAAAGAAACGTTGGAGGCTCGCGGAAGCTTAAGTTAGCCAGTGGGAGTGGCACGCGCAAGGGGTCGGTCAATGTTGCGAAAGAGGTTTTGTACATGCACGCGACCCCTCCCCCCCCCTCCCCCACTTCTGGAATTAATTATCTCGCAGCGAAAGATCGTTGTCAGCATTGTCGAAGAGCTGCGGCGGAGGGAGCCGCGTCGAAATGAATGCTGCGTAAGGAGAAAGCACGTGATTGCGAGGCTGGTCGACTCCTGCGTTAGAGAGACGGTTACATGCCGAGATGAAGCAGTAACTTGAGATTAAGAGGCAGATAGCTGGAGAATATATATGCACCGTGTCGCTCAAAATAAAGACGCGCGATATACGAATAACGGCGATGGTTTTGGAGACAATGGCTCGACAGTAACGATAACGGGGACAACGAAGGTAACTACGATGATGACGGTACTATGGGGATAACAAAGATAACAGCGACAATGATAGCGATGGAAATAATGGTGACACTGACGATGACAACGACATTACTGGCATGCAGAAGAGAATGGCCACGACAATGCCAACGGTTGTCATTGACGACGACGGCAATACGATAACGACCACATTTGCAACGATGGCACTGACGGCAGTGACGCTGTTGCGATGGTGATGATGATCAAAATAACGGAAATGACGGAAACAATGACCACGACACGATGGCTACGGTAAAGATAACAACGAGAACGATGACAACGACTGCCCGACGATAACGATTACAAGACGAAGGTAATAATTGAGTGGTACACGTGACAATGCAACGCTTACAAGACTGCACAAAATCTTAGCTGCTTTTTACCCTTAGGCATTCTTGCCGTTGAAAGGAATTTCTGCTTCACTAGGAGCTCGGCAAAAGTTAATCGATTCGTCTTGCCTACAGAAACCAACCAAGTTTTGGTGACATAAACGCGCATATATGCGTGTGTATATGCGCGTTTGAGTCTATATATATATAGACGTGTATATGCGCGTTTGAATCTGTGTCGTGGAAAGGTATACCTTGCCAGAACACAGACTCAAATAGACACTAAAAGCCAACACGTAAAGTGGTCATGAACTATTAACATACCATGCATTCCAGAAAACTCGCAGTGCTTGTTTCGTGCCAAGAAAATGCTTAGTTCACGAGAAAATTGCGCAGAAGTGTCCGCATACCTCTCGGCATTTTCCCTCACCACCTTGTGGTGGTGAGAGAAAAATGTCTAAATGGCAAGTGTCTAAGGAGCCTGCAAGCGCGGCGTAAGTTGAACCAGCGTGGGAATGATGGTTAGTGCACGTCGTTTCTTCGTCGTTTGGGCTTGAAACACGGCTTCGTGACTTTGTAAACTCACCATTTTTCAACAAAGTATTGCGCTATCAATATTTATATACACAATAGTGAAATTATCCGATGACATTATTCAAACACACTATCGCTAGTACAGAATCACGATATTGAAACCATTACGCCATGGTCACTTGCATCGACAAACGGCCTATGTTCTTCGCGGACAAGCCAGTGCGCTGAGACGCTTGGATTTGGCCACCTCGACCGGCTGAAGCGTTGCAATTAGTCGCAATTATGTGTGTTCCGCAGAGTCTTCTGCATTGAAAAAATATAGATTGCTTTGAAATTTAGGACAATGAAGACAGATAAAGCTTATATAAAGAAAGCTACATGGACGTCTCAATCCACAAGCACGAAGACAGGACAAATCCGTGTACTAACTAACTATGATAATCATGGTGACTGAACGATCGCAGTGCCAGAGTTTCCTGCACTAATTGCGGCAGAAAACCGCTGCACCAACGCGACAATCGTCGAAACGAGTACAACCACCACCAGGTTTGTGTGACTCACGGCAACTGAAGCTGCAAAAAAAAAAAAAAAAAAAAAGAACTCCCTACGCACGCCCCTTTGCAATATCTGCACGCCCACACTCGCCTTCGCAGCTGTGTTCAGGAGAGAACCGCTTCCGCTCTTTTCTATTTCTACGTCCCAGGTGCCTCAACTGAAGAAGACGCTCATTGCTGCAGCGCTTGCTGAACGCAAGCGGCAGCGGCCCGAAGCGGAACGACGTCGGTAAGCCGCCAATAATAATAATAATATTTGGGGTTTTACGTGCCAAAACCACTTTCTGATTATGAGGCACGCCGTAGTGGAGGACTCCGGAAATTTTGACCACCTGGGGTTCTTTAACGTGCACCTAAATCTAAGCACACGGGTGTTTTCGCATTTCGCCCCCATCGAAATGCGGCCGCCGTGGCCGGGATTCGATCCCGCGACCTCGTGCTCAGCAGCCCAACACCATAGCCACTGAGCAGTAAGCCGCCAAGACAGCCGAAGTTCGAGCCGCTCGCTTGGAGCAGTTTAGGTTAGCCGCCCGTAAATGACGTGGCGCTAAAACGAAGCGACACCGGGAGTCCATTTCGATGCGGAGGCAGACCGACGCGACTCAGCTGCGGATGACGGCGAAGGCGTTTTCATCTGCTGCTCTCCCGTACGCCGTCACTTCGAGAAGCATTTCGCAAAAGACGCCTTTCGCAGCTCTTATAGAGTCTGCGCGATCACAATGATTTCAAGAGAGTTTCGCACCCCATTCTACGACCCCCTCTACAACCCGGGTCTTCTGCGAGGGTCTCCGTGATTCTACCATTGCGCCGCGCTTGCAAGCGGCTGCAGAAACATGTCTCATACAGGCGTCCTAGCGCGCGACACGTGGGATGCGCGCCGCGTAGCATCGATACGTGCACACTTTGCATTGCAGTTGCATATCATAGCACCAGCTGGCACGCCATGTAGGAGTTGAATAGCTAGCGGTACAAGGTAGATGAGAAGTTTTGCGAAAGAAAAAGAGGATTAGGGAAATGGTACATAAATACTAGAATTAAAAACATCTACAGCATACCTGATTACGTCAAACAGGCTAGGTAATCATTTTTCACCGCCCCGTTTCAAAGGGTCTATCAATAAATCATCGCCGTCAGCAGCAGCAGCAGCAGCAGCAGCAGCAGCAGCAGCAGCAGCAGCAGCAGCATCGTACCGTGTCACTTTTCACACGATGGGAGCATCGACACGTGGCAAACTTTGCATTGCAGTTGCGTTGCTTTCCAGCAAGAGTCACGACATGTAGCAGTTGTACCGTATCGTGCCACGTGTCATGGGATGCGACATGTGCGCCACGTAGTCTAGATACCCGTGTTCACTCTTCGACACAAGTTATGGCACCTCCTCGCAAGGTACTAACTGCTGCTGAAGAAGTGAATCTGGTACAGCTGCGCGCCCGGCTGCAACCAGGCAACACCGAACTCAGCAGACCACTGTGCTGAGAGCAGCACAAGTCGCAGCTCGCACCGTCGACGCCGGGAGGACCGTCAAGTTCGTTGTCGTCAAAACGACGCAAGGAGAGTTCACCGCGAACACCCTCTAGTGCATGCTCCCGAAAATAGAACTCCTACGGAACCGCTCCTGCACCTTACACTGTGACTGTTCTGCGTGCGCCGCAGAAGCCTGCGACTATTTTCTTTTTCTCGTGCCTACCCTTTTTCTTAACGGCGACTGTATAGCGTGCTGCCTTGAGGTCACTCTTACTACGACCCATAATACACCCTGCGGGTTCTTCGACAGTTGCTTTGAAGTCAAGAACGGTCGTTTCGACTTTTATGACTTCGTCCGAATGGAACGAGGAAAATGAGGTCTTCCAGAGCAGGAAACATTTTTTTTCTTTCTGGTCAGCCAGGTCCTATATTTTTACGAAGTTGCTCTCTCGCAGCTTTCAACGTGTGCTAAAAAGAACGCTGTGGCTACAAGGATAGAGCTCGGTTGTTTAATCCTCTAAAGCATACGAAGCGCTGCGGTATGTTGACGTAGAACCTGAGGTCGATCTACCAGAAGCCCTTCATAAGTTTTGTTTTACGTGAAAACCATGAATAGAGAGACAGCGAACAAAGATGGAAAGGTAGGGAGCCTTCATTTTATCTAGTGTTAGCGTTTATTCTTCCCCGTCAGCTGAATGAAGAGAGAGCCTTGAAATAATACGTGTAATACCCTCGTTATAGTCACTCTTGCTTGTTTGTGTGCCTGCAGTGCAAAGGTGGAGATGTCAACCCTGCTGACTGTGGGCATGCTATTCCAAGGTTTGTGTGGGAATTGATATAATAGACGCCGTGATTACACAAGCAGGCACCGGCAAATATTGCTGCAGGTTCAAGGCAGGTTCAAGGCAGGCTGCAGGTTCAAACGCATCAAGGTACTCACGAAATACCATTTATGACCTTAGAGAGTGAGTGAGAGAGAGAGAGAGAGAGAGAGAGGCGAGATGGGAAAGGCAGGGAGATGAACCACGCTTAGTCATGTTGGCTGCTCTGCACTGGAGAAGGGGCCATGGCTCGTATGCGCACAAGGAAAGCAGCGTTGATTGTTAAGTTCGTCACAAGCGGGCATATCGGGTGGTTAAAAAAATTAAATTATGGGGTTTTACGTGCCAAAACCACTTTCTGATTACGAAGCACGCCGTAGTGGGGGACTCCGGAAATTTCGACCACCTGGGGTTCTTTAACGTGCACCTAAATCTAAGTACGCGGGTGTTTTCGCATTTCGCCTCCATCGAAATGCGGCCGCCGTGGCAGGGATTCGATCCCGCGACCTCGTGCTCAGCAGCCTAACACCATAGCCACTGAGCAACCACGGCGGTTTATCGGGTGGTTGATCTCGAGAATTGAAGCAAGAATAGTTTTTGTGGCTTTGAGCAGTTTCCGTCAAAAGATTCACTAGAACCTTGCAGATAGTAAAAAAAAAACAATGGAAGTTCCCCTCTTCTGAAACTTGGAGCTCTTAGATCTGAATACAAGGTCAGCTACAGGGCGCGAAGTCAGCGTGTTTGTGCAGGCTGCGGCCTGGGAACTTTTGAAACGGATCTGCACACTGCAGGCACATGAGACCACGGTCCCAGTATCTTCACTAGAAAGCGGCTGTCGTCCAGTTTCGTTAGAGTGATCAGAAGGAAGGCCTCTGGTTTTCGTGAGACGGGCGATAAGACAGGATGTGCTTTAAGGTCGCCTCAGTTCTTCATATGCTCCAACTACTAGAGTTCACAATCTGACATCTACGACGTGTTTCCGCATCCCACAAACGTTACCGTCGCATGCAACTATAGCAAAAGTACAGCCTTTTCTATCTTCATTTTTACCAGAGGGTGCCAGCACTAGAATTTGGACTTGTGCACCATATATTGACACTACATGTCACTTTAATTAAGAATTAATAGGCGTTCTTAAACTACATATTTTCGCACGAGACGCACTAAGGTTACCGCTCATTAGGAAAGTTAGAATTTCATGTATGCGCCAGTCACACCACTGGGACTGTAAATAACAGGGGAAAAATACAGGGCGCTTTTTTAAACATGTCTGCCTTACAGAATGGCTTGCAGTTAGGGGCATCGGGACCTTGCTTGCACCGGGACCTTTAGGCTTTCTTTCAAACGTGGCGACTGAAGCAAACCCATCATTGGACGCAAAACATGCTGAAAAGACTGTCCACCAAATATTCCGCGCAAGTCGCTTGGATACAAAAACGTAATATTGGGGACACTGACCGATTCCTGGGTTAGCTGGCGACTCAGAACTCGTGCGTTTTCATGTTCTGCAATGAATCAATTGGTTAATGCTTCACCATAAATCAATTGAATCGCGATGCTAGAGATATTACTGTCAATGGCGACATCAAGCACTAAAATCGGCAAATGGCACCATGCCCAAATTCTCAACAGCTACCTTCCGTGAGAAGGCTTAAAACAATCTCATTTAAGTTGAATAAAGGTAACATACATTGATATGAATGGAAACGAGGTTTCATGCTTTGAAGATACGACCAAGTACATAGAACAAAGGGCCGGTACGCCTTATCTGCAACCAAGACTATCAAGAAGTCCAGCCGTGCCAAACCAAGCAAGAAAACATCTGAAATTTCGACCACCAGAACCGGAGAAAGGCCTGTACAATCTGCTTGAGCATTCACAAATGCAAGGTCTTGAATCACAGTCGTGGGGCCACCACATGCTACGTGTACTGATGTCCAAACGCATGCAAAATATCATCGCGAGATTCCATATTGCAGCCGCGCTTGCTGTCCCATCAGCGCTATTGTTGTAGTGGGCGTAGTTTTCTCTCTATATTCTCCAGAGTTTGTTACGTTGGCTTTGTATGTGTTGCTAGTCAGATCTTTGCAAATTCGTCACATTTACAAAATGGCCGTACCGGCGACTGCAAATCTCAATCCGGAGAAACACCTTGTGAAAGGCATTTCCTGCTTCTTTAGTTTATTTTTCTGTTGGCGATCCAATTTGTCTTGATGGCACTAGCCGTCAGCTTTTCCAATTCGCCCACACAATTCGCGGAAACGCATCTGCGTCCTGTCGTCACGGGCATTGGAAGGAAAGCAATGCATTTCTTCGAGGCGGAAACGTTATCAGGTCTCTAGCGCATACGAATGCCAGGACAAGACGAGGTGCAGCGGAATTTCCGCTGAATTAGATGCGGTTTTTAGGAAGCCACAGCGAGTAGTCCGTGCACTGGGAACAAGCAGCATACTTCAGCCCTGTCTCCTTTTGTCCTACCGCGCTCAAAACTGGGACCGCATGAAAGACGGTGACCGTGGTCAGGTGTGTTGATAGTGTTTGTGCAAATAGATCCTGCTTATATTATTTCATTTCTGTTGATATATTTCACTCTTTCCCCTTCACCCGTGGCCCCGCAGGACGTAGAAAGTTCAGGGTGTGGAAAGAAGAAACAGACGGGAGGGGGGGGGGGATAAGTCCTTGCGGAGATCGCTGTTGGCCTGGTGAAAACTGTAGGAACTGGTAAAAGAAAATGCAGATCTAGGGAATAAGTCAATATAATTACATAAAGAAGTCACCGACACTAACAGAATTGTGATCATTTTTAGGAAACAAGGAAATAATTGTGGATATGCCAATGAGCCAGACTAGAAGAAATTTCTTATGGCAAATCTCGGTTGGCCTATGTCATCCTCTTTACATGCGGAAGCCTACTCAAAAGAAGCGATCACCAGACTAAAATAAAGACTGTATCACTGATCTACCGACGTGCGACTTTGAATCCTAAGAAACTCTGCTGTATATTTGCATCCTCCACAGTTCAAACCCATTTCCTGTTTGCACTGTTACTGTTCCCATGACGTTCTGGCATGTCGAAATAAGCGTTTATAAAATACTTCCTGACTGTAACTTAAATATCCCCATCTGTTTTAAGAGTATAAAAATGGCCTTGCAGTTTCGTCAAGCATTTGCAGTAGTCACCGCAAATACTTGCAGTGACCGCAGCTATAGCAAATCACTCACTGTAATGGCAATATACATAAAGCCCGGCCCCACTTGCTCATTAACGAGCTTCTACTGCGTGGGCTCGACGTAGAAGAAAAAGTGTTTTCGTGTATTGCCACGAGACAGCTCCGTGCAGCATTTATTAAGTGCTGTACCGAACTGATACTGCGCGTCGAACCATGCATGGCATATTGGTCTGGTAGAAATGACAGGGCAAGCACGCAAAAGTGTGCGGCGAGACGGCCGGAGTCAAAGCAAAGACGCAAGCTTATACGCGCCCACTTATTGCGCCACCCACTCATTTTGTCTATTGCCAACCCGGTTTATTAGCTGTGGCACTAAAACATGCCTCGCATACAAGAAAAAGGGAACGGAAATAAGGATAGAAAATAAAGAATCATTAAGAAACCGATATCGAAACAGCACGGCCGTCTCTCCATCCGTCTATAGCTTTTAGCGAATCAGCGCGTGCGACGAAAGGTTCATGAGATCGCCACGAAGCTCAGACATATGCTATGAATTTTGCACGGCAAGCTCTCTCTGCCTTTGCTCTGATGTATCTGTTCTACGTCTGCACTCCCGAGACATTGAAGAAGAAAGAAATATTCGTCATTTGACAGCGACCTTTCTTTACGACAGCGACTTAACCGGTTAGCCTCACTCGTCATTTGACAGCGACCTTTCTTTACGACAGCGACTTAACCGGTTAGCCTGTAAAAAATTGCGTTTCACCGTGGCTACAGGGAAGACAGTCCCTCGTGGTACTTCTTTCTGCATATGTACTGTCGTGAATACAACGTTACATATCAAACAGAAAAGAAATCAGCGCTATGTAAGGACATCTCCATATGAAGTTTTAGAGAAATCGATGTTGACAAATTTGGAGGCAACTATGTTGTCAGCTGTGACCTAACGGCACTTTAGATTTGGGGTGCTCTTGTCGCTGTCGCGGGGCGTTTGCTGCATAGCCAATATCATGTTGCGCGTTCACCATGATGTAAGCGAGGAGAGACTTTTGGGCGCCTTAAGACGTATCCAATGATGACAAAAAGACAGCTGTAAGCAGATTCTGTTCTGCCAACCGCTTGCGGTTGTATATACGGTCTAAGACAATCTAAATTGTTCACTCGGCATAAAACGTTGTAAATAAAAGGACTTGTCCGTTGCTTGATATTCAAAATCTTGTTCCAGGAGTGTAGGCAGCCCGCCATCCGGAAATCGGTCGTCCGATGGTTTGCAGAGGAATTAGGAATTACGGTAAAGTTGTGAATGAGAGCCAATCGAAGCTGTTTACCCTGCGAGGAACATTTCGTACCAGAATTTTCGCTAGCTATTCAGGGCAAGCTTCAGCGCCACGATGGTGCATACAAGTATTCGGCTGGCACGCCTTTTGCAATGGGAAGGACACTTGAGTACAGAGTCGCTAATTAAGGATGCTGCACAAATATTCCTGTCTCTATGATTATGTGCACGTTCGCATTCGTTGAAGACCATGGATAGTTCTGCTCAGCTGGTTGACCAAAATATTATTGGAAGAGATAGGAAACGCATGGTGCTTGTATCTGCTAACTTTTGGAGAATGAGGGCATTACAAGCACTGTCCTCGCCCTCTTTTCTTCTAATATACATAATAGGGACAAATGTAACATGTTGAAGTTGCACGTCACAGTAACAATCAATGACGATGCAGCACGTGGCATGAAATTGAATGAAAAGACCTATTGAAGTGATAGGTGAGAAATTATTTTTATACGAACTGAAAGATGAGTTTAGCAGGACTTTTCTTACTGCGTTAATTCTTTTATTAATTAAATTACGACCCTTTGTTTGTCTTTTGTGCCCGCGCTCCCCCCAAAAATTCTGTGCTTGTTTTAAGCTTTCGCATGACGTACTAACCCTTTTGTGGCTTACCAGATGCCATACCCAGTTTTTCACGCTCATAAAGAAAGACGGTAACGCAAGCGTTAACGCGAACTAACGCATTCGAGCTTCATTATCGCTAAAAATTCGGCGCGCACATTCACAAATCGGATTCGCAGCTTTAGCGAACAAGAACGACGAAAACAAAAGAGAGAAAATGGCCTAGAAGGTCACAATATGCGTAAAAAATTCTCAGATTGAAGTTGTTAGAACCACACCCGCACCCTACCTTCCCTGGAGTAACAGCTGGAGCGTACGTTTCGCAGAGGAAACAAATCCGCGATGCGGTCTCGGCACTTTTATTCCCTAAGTGCCGGAACTGTAATCTAAATTGATTGTGCCCTGTATTTAAAAACACCACATTCTACATGACAGGAAGCGATGAACGTGTATTTTCGGATACTGTGTTTTTTTTTCTGGCGATGGCTAACAGCAGAAGATCCAGTTCCTAGCTATTCCATCCGACGAGGATTAAAAGTTAATTAAAAATAGAACTCGTTAGCCTGCCATTCCGTTTCTCATTCATGGTGCCTAAGCCACAGGAATTGAGTCGTAGAATGTTCGAAACAGACACGCTCGCTCTGGAGAACACAAATTTGATTTATCTCGTCCAACAGTTTTTTACTTCATGCTGGATGGCGGCTTGCTTGACGTTACCCCCTTCTTTTGGGTTGGACGTGAGAACGTGATCACCTAAACGATATTTTCCACACAAAATAAACAAAATTGCACCGCTGGGCGCAGCGACCCCCACAAAAACAGGACAATGTACAAGCAACTTTCTTTAGGTAGGATTTAGGTGTCATAGACAATGACTAAGCAGTCATTACAGCCTATAAATAAAGGGACAGTAAAGCTCAACACTGGAAGGGTATATTGTTTGTTAGTCTCCGTAATAAAGGAAATCAAGATCACAAAAATACAAGCACAATCACAAGATTTCATCTGCCATATACAGTGTCTCTGCTCTTCGAAGTGTCGGTTAATTCGGCATTGCTCTGTGACCTGCTAGACTACTGGTTTAGTTCAGATGGCAGAGCGTTGCTCTCATTTTCGATTACCGATGCCGGACAAATTTTTATTCCTCTCTGAGAAAGGTTTATCAGACTGGGAGGTGTAATTTTTTCCTCTCTACAATATTTTGTACAGCCGGCGTCATATGTTCACGGACCGCGAAACCTGAGAAAGCTCTAAATTTTAATTTCCAAGCAGCTTGTGGCTTCTACAAGTACAACTCTACAAGGCTATGTTCATGAAAGGAAAAACTGATATCCTCCCGTATGGGGCATGAAGCCACAAAAATTTCGTAATTGAAGAAAATATTTGTCCTGTTCCGGGATCCAAACGCGTGACCAGTTGTGCTTCGAGGTATCAATTAATTTGCCCTTACGCTGCGATCTGATAGCGTTCTGGTTAGCTCAAACGCTAGACCGACAGCTCCGGAAAGGCGTCGGTATCAGGTTCGAATTCCACACAGGAACGATTTTTTGTTCAACTGCGAAGTTTTGTTTCTGAGAAACATGTGGGGGTGGGTTTAATTTGTAGCTTCGTGCTACAGACGGGGGGATGTGAATTACTCCTTTCGTGAACTTTCCACGATTTTGCGGAATACCGCAGGACTGATTTGTCAAAGTTATGTTCTCATGCATTAAACCAAAGACTGACCCACCATGGTATAGATTAGTAGCTTGTGGCATTACGATGCGCACTTTGAAGTCGCGAGTCGACGACCGCATGTCGATGGGGGCGACATGCGAGAGCGGTCGGGTAGTTACCTATATTTAGGTGCGCTTTAAGGAATCCCAGGCGGTCAAAACTAATCTGGAGTCCCTCACTGTGGCTGGCTTGATAAATTAGTTAGTGGTTATGGTGCGTAAAACCCTAGAACTTGATTCGATTTTTTTTACAGGCTTGAAATTTATGTACCAGGCTACACACTCCAGCGTTCCAAAAGTACTAACGCTCTATTTAAGATTCCTCATACCGTAAACTTGATACCGATGGCAGGGAAAGCTTCCCTCGCGAGTGTGCCAGCTTGAATTGATGAAAGACCAGGCTCTAGACGAAACCATTTTACAAGGAGCCCTAAGATCCATATGAAGCAAAGGGCGACAAAGTGTTAGAAATATTATGTGAAGTTGCACGAACGTTTCATTGCGATGGCAATTACATGGACACTCCAGGCGCATTTTTTTCCGTTGCCGTCGGCATTGCCATGACGTTCCGTAAATAGTATAAGGGCGATAATACTGTCACGTGGTGGTGACGTTGAAGAACACAGTAGCAATACTGTGAAAGACAAAACTAACTTTCATTGGGCGAACCTCTGTTCGCCCAATAAAGCCAAGCTCTGTTCATGGCTCCGACGTTCTAGCACGCCGGTGCCCAATCACGACAAAAGCTGGGCGCATGTGCCTCAAAGGAAGTGCTAAACTTGTTTAAAAAACTCTTTCCACCGCTCGTTCTGTTTCGTCAATGCGGTTGGCACACGATGTTTTCGCGACGGGTTGGCGATAGTGCTGTTCATCACAGTTTGGTGACATTCGTGGGCCTTGCGTTCGCGGTGGCAATCGGTCTGGGTTTTGCTCCTACTGATTCCTTTAACGCAAGACTTCGACCTACGAATGCGTGTTCAGTTGCTTACCTTTTACTTCCACGAGGTAGAGGAGCACCGTGAGCATCCGAAGAAGCTGGAACGCCCAGGCTGGCCGCGAAGGCGACGGCATGCCGGCAAGTAATCCTGTATCTTCTTCGGTAATGATACTATTGCCCGGATTTAACTTCCGGGACAGACCGAGGGCACGGCAATGACAGCTGTACACTCTTATCAGAATGTTTAATGACACCACACATCACAGCAGACACACCTGAGGTCTGCGCAGTTGTCTGTCGATATAAACGAGCAGGATTTCTTCTTTTGGAGATTGTGCAGATGCTTAGCGTGAGCATAAGGCGGGCGTACTGTTTCTAAAGAACTTGACGACACCGACCAGGTGGCTACATCCAGCCACAATCTGCGAAGTTGCAACGATTGCTGCCGAACCTTAGCAAACTTACACACGTGGTGAAGCTATAGGAATGGCTCTTGCGGAATAGTCATGAAGGAAGGAAGCGTAACTGTACTGTATCGGCAAGCACAGGCGTCGTGATGCAGACACAATACTCTTTGAAGCGTCGTTACGAGAAGCGGGTGTGTGGCCGACGCAACAGGTTTCACTGAAATTGCACAAGAAGCGCGAGAAGTCAAGCGCACAATCTGCAAGACAATAGGCTCGCGTGAAAGGAAATACTAGCAAGGACAATAAAGCGGAAGAGCGCTTCGTTTATGTAGCATATCTGTCCTACAGCTAACTCCCAGCAGCCCACATGACTTAGGGTTACAAATGCAGATGCCTTCCAAAGACAAAGGTCTGCAATTCAAGCCACGTTTTCACTCACAGTGCTGTTTCCAGTAGTGGAGCAGAGCTGCTGCACGTGACACTGGCATGAAACGAATGAACACCGTCGTCTGCGGATCACTATTAGGCACAAACCGCCATAAATATCGAAGCTTTGCATACGTCTTCACGCAGAAGACTTCTGACGTCGCACTGTAATTGAACTGTGCATAAGCAGACGAAAGAGGCCGACGAACGCTGTTCTTCAGATGCCGTGGGAAATGTCAAGCAGCTCTAACACATATGTAGAAGTCCTCTGACGAATCACCTCTACAGGCTACGTTGAAGCAGACGAGTTCTGTTAGGCGAGGCTCTGCAGCAGACAGAAAGATCGAACATTGATGCAAAAGCCTATCTGACGTCGCACCTCCATAAGCAGACGAACGCTGCTCGTAGAGAGCAGGCAGCAGACGACAAACACTTCAAACCCGAACGCCACGTCTGTTTTCCGCTCGCTCCTGAATGCTGCGAATGTGAGCGCCGTTGCGGGGCCCGCGGGAGGCAAGACACGGGAAGCGAAGGAATAGTGAGAAAGAGGAGAGCTAGAGAGAGAGAGAGAAAGAGCGGGATGCGCGCATGCGTAGTAAGTGAGAGAGGCGATCTTCGAGTGACGAGCGTAGCGGCTGACCGGAAGAGAGATGACGCTGCTTGCGCGGCTACACAAAAGCGTCGAAAGTGGTTTCGCGCCGAATCGTTCCTTTGTGTCCGCCACAGAGCAGGCGCTGAAAGGAATTTTGAAAACATGAGTGCGTCCTTTTTTGTTAACGTTAGTCTGCTTTTCTGCATGAAAATTTGCCTACACGTGTTTGGGTAGCCATGCTTCCCATATGACGATAAATATAATGCGGTAGAAATGCTGCGCATGAATTCAATTGAACAAGTGTGCTGAACTTTAAGCGGCATCATGGTTGGATTGAATTGGATTTTCTTCTTCGATGGTGCGTACCCACTGCAGGTGATTGGCCAAGATGTGGAAGGTATTAGGAAGATGTTGGTAGTGGAAGAACTGGTAAAAGTGTCACGTGGAAACGCACAAAAATAATGTTTGAAGGACTTAAGAAAAACGTCTTGAACATCACGGTTACACCCATTGCTTCGTCGATTTTTCGTCTAAATGTGGCACAAACCCACTACAGAGGTGTGGGCATCAGTTGGATCCAATTAGAGGTTACATTTAGTGATGTCAAGAAATAATGAGACATAAAATATTTTGGAAAGTCGCAAACAAAAGTAACATAACTTAATTCCATTGAAAATGTTTCGGAGAAATTGCCCAGAAGATGGCTGAAGTTCGTCGACGGCCGCCTGTATATATTTGGTTATATTTTCTGGCTTCATACGACGTTTGTAATTGGTCTCTCCAGTGCGTTCGGTGAACCAAACAAATCCTTGTTTACGTTTTACGAAATTAAGGAGCAAGTTAAGGGTACGCAAAGCTGAAGGTGGGCGGTGTTATTATAGCCTTTGCACCGAAATTCGTATTCAAGAAATACAGATTTATAGTGCATGTGCTTCGCGAACAACGCAGAATTTGCGCCCCAAGAGTTTGGCAACTGTGAACGCGTTGGACATCAAATTTAGCGAAGGTGTGAGGAAGGCCGGGTGGGGGCGGGGAAGGCGGACTCCTTTGCAAATGATCAGGGAAAGTAAATTGTGTCTGTATGACTTACTGCATTTGTAAAAAAAATTTCTTAAGTGCTACAAAGCGTCCTATGCGGACAGGGTTTCATACGAAGCGTTCAAAGGATACGTCGAACCTTTTGAAGTATGCAATTTATTTGCAGGCAACTGAAACTAATATTGGCGATTCTCGAATTAAGCTGCTTCACTTGAAACTGGGCTGTGATTAAGGAAAGTCGCGCAAGTCTGCTTCACTTGAAACTGGGCTGTAATTAAGGAAAGTCGCGCAAGTCTGCTTCACTCTTCCGTGAAAAAAATAATACGTATGGCAGTGGCGATATTTATTCATTTATTTTATTTAGTTATTTACATACACAGCAGCCTAATATAGAACAATAGCAGGAGTGGGAACATTATGCACTACTATACATTACACATTAACAACACAGATATACAAAAAAGATGAAGGATCAAAAAGAGGCGCTTTACATGTTAACAAAGTGCTTACCAGTGGTAGCTATAAAATATTTTAGTGACAGGAAACCCATGTTACTGAGTAAAGAATTTGAAAGCTCTATTGTACGTTCAAAAAATCTGTGCATGAAGGTGTTAGTACGGGCATAAATAGGTGTTATGTTCAAGGCGTGGGAGCTAAGGGTACAACTTGCGTTAGCAAATTTGATAAAGTTACAGTTAGAAAGAGCAGAGGAGGAGTTATAAATTGCATACAAAAGTGTTAATGCTTCAACGTGATAACGTGAAAGACACGGCTCAATGTTGATACATTGTTGAGGCCGTGTTGGTGAGAAACTGCGGCTGTAATTTTGGCAAATGAAGCGGACATATTTTCGTTGAACTTATTGAGCGAGCTTATTTCGCATTGTTTGTAGGACAACCAAACGACAGATGCATATTCTAGAACAGGGCGAAGTAACGTTTTATATAATAGCAGTTAAGTGTCCCGGGGGGGGGTTAGTTAAAGTGCGGAGCAAATAACCTAAGCTTTTAGCACTTTCCCGTTTACATATGCAATATGTTTACACCATGAGAGATGATCTGTTAGTATGACAACTGAGTATTTATATTGAGACGCTATTTTAGGTTGGATGCCTTCCAGAGAATAATCGAAGAAGAGAGGGCTCTGTCTATTGGCAAATGACATCACGACTGTATTACTACAGTTGATGTTCATTTGCCACGTTTCGCACCAAGGGCAGAAAGACATAAGGGATTGGACAAGACAGCGGCGATCATCAATGAAGTTAATAGATTCGTATAGTACGCGGTCATCTAGATAAAGTCCCATTTTAGTTGAGATGCTACAAAGTAAATCACTGACGTGTATTAGAAATAATAAAGGGCCTAACACGGAACCCTGAGGAACGCCTAACGTAACATCGACAGGAGTTGATTGCACCGAGTTAAAATAAACAAACTGTGAGCGATAACGAACGAAACTGGCTATCCAAGAAACAAGAGAGGGATTATTGAATATGGGGTTTAATTTTACCAGTAGTTCAGAATAAATCACTGAGATGTGTTGGTTGTGTCAACTGCCTGCAGCGCCTATTCTCAATTCTTATGATATATATGTCCTGAGAAATTTACTTTCCTGTGTAAGGCCGCCAGAAAAGACCCCCCCCCCCCCTGTCGTTACAAACATAAATAATGCAGTGCTGCACACACACATACACTCGCAGGCGCACACACACACAGGCGCGCACGCGTACAAGCACATACATGCACACAAGCACACACACACACACACACACGCACATACACGCACACGTACACGCACATACACAAACATACACGCGCGCACACACAAGCAAGCACACACACACAGGCGCGCACGCAAGCACGCACGCGCACACACACACACGCACGCACACAATTTGACTGCCCTTTCCCATTGAACCACCGTGGCGGCAGTATCAATCTGTACCTTGCTGGATGAAAGCGGCGGCGTTAAAAAAAAATTGTTCAACCATTTTGAGCTTCCTTCCTTACAGGTGCGAAAGCCGTAACACTCCACCGCATGGACTATGCGCCTTAAATTAGGCTACTGCCGGCGGCTCTCGTAAAACGTGTCATCGGGCCGGGTCCAGACAAATGCGTTTTACCAGGACCGGTGACAAAGCTGGACTCCGACGGCGATAACTCGCACTGATAGACGTTCAGAAATAAGCTTTCTCTCTGTATCACACTGTTTCCGAGAAAGCGCTTTATGCAAAGGTTTCTTTAGCGCGACATTTTGACCGAATGCAAAACCGATTTCTCTTGCAAGCGCTATGGTATCGGGACTTAGTATGTGTTCCCGAAAACCAAATATAGTATGGCCGAGTAGATTCTCGTCCTTCTTTTCACTGCGTCACGTTTCCGCAGCGTTTCGAGACCCCTTTCTGTAATATCGAAAAAAAAAATTAGCATTTTCTTTTGCTATGCGAGCAGCGTAACTGTGACACTTTTGTAGTTACCAACCCCTCCTCCCGTCTCCCAACGAAGAAAAGTATTCACAGGGTCGCTTTTCATATCCCTATCACGACTTGAAGATGAAAGCCCAGGTGCTGTTGCACTGAAGACGGACAAAGGACGTACGCACCCCCTTTACTTTTGCTTAGTCTACTTCGCCTACTCATCCTTCTTAATTCGCTTACTCATCCTCTTAATTCACTTAATCCTCCCAACTAATGCGCTTCGTGTATTTCGCAACGTCATCCCTCTTAACTCCATAGGTCGAGGACTTGACTCCTGCACAAGGTCGTGTGTTCGAGTGCCCTAATTAACTCTATCTTGATTAACTTCGCCTTCATTAACTTCACTTTATTTGCCACCAAAGGTGGTGGGTTCGACTCCCAACAAAGGTCGTGGGTTCGAGTGCCTTAACCCTTAATTTTTAATTCTGATTTATTTGCAAACACTGTCAGCCCTTCTACAGGGCTATTACGGGAGTGGCATGGAAATTTATGATAGTTATGAATAGCAACGACATCAGATATTGTTACATTCAAATCTAACAACAGGAGGGACAAATTAATATCACCAAATAAGAAATCAGCAAACTATCAGCAAATAAACGCACAAAGTCTCATATAAGCAGAAAAAAAAATTTCATTAGCGGTTACAAATCAGTATGTCAGCTACGTGTTATTTGAATTATTCAAGTGATGAGACGGCTTCTTCGGACAGCGAATGCCATGCGCTGATAGCTCGTGTGAAGAAGCTATACTTAAGACACTCAGTACGAACAACGGGAGTGCAAGTGAACAATGAATGGCGGCTCCTAGAGGTCTCACTGCGAAGGATTTCCACATAGTCGCTGTATTTGATATGAACATGATGGTTAACAATAAGATAAATATATTTCAACCTTTCGTACTTAATCCTAGCCTTTAGTGTGGGCAGCTCTGCAAGTACACCCAGTTGAGAAGGGGAATCCGACCGCCGTTATTTGCTACATACAAATCTGACTGCTTGACGCTGAATTTTCCGATTTTTCATACGTCTGCAGCAGAGAAAGGATCTCAGACAATCTTTGCATAATAATTTATTGACCTAATTAGTGTTTTATGCGCAAAACATCTTGTTTCTTATGTCGCAAAGGGCAAAAAACGCCTGAGACGCCAGAGCGACTGACTGGCCTTAGAACACACGTAATCTATATGGTCCTTCCGGCGAAGATCATTTGAGAAAATCAAGGCGAGGTACTTATAGTGCTGAACTCTTTTAAGTACATAATTGTCGATGTAGTAAGAGTAGTATATATGCTTTTTTACCTGCGCCTGAATGAATTTCGCCTTCATTAACACCAAAGGTCGTGGATTCTACTTCCACAAATGGTCGTGGTTCGACTTCCACCAAAGGTCGACGGCTCGAAGCCTTAATAAAAACCAAAGGTTGTGGGCTGGCCTCATACCAAAGGTCATGGGTTTGTGTGCCTTAACCCCATAGTAACTGTGCCTGAATGAACTTCCCCTTAATTAACACCAAAGGTCATTGGTTCGACTGCCACAAATGGTCGTGGTTGCACTCCCATCAAAGGTCGATGGCTCGTAGCCTTAATCAAAACCAAAGGTTGTGGGCTCGACTCCCCCCAAGGGTCGTGGGTTTGAGCGCCTTAACCCTATAGTAACTATGCCTGAAAAACCTTCGCTTTAATTAACAGCAAAGGTCATAGGTTCGATCCCCAGAAATGGTCGTTGCTAGATTCCCACCAAAGGTCGATGGCTCGTAGTCTTTTTGCACTTTTCGTGTCGTCGCTGTGTTTTCAGTCAAGGTTTTCGATAATTGACGGACTGTTGAGACATATAAGGTCTTAATAATTTCGCCAAGTTTAGCGCTCCCACTCAGACAGTTTGTAAGTGTTGAGGACATGACCAGTGTGGTTGAGCGTACTGAAGTCTGCGGATGGCCGCTTGCGGCCAAATAATTCAGTCGCTAAAGAAGACACGCCGCTGAAATGTTCCTGTTCTGTATGTTCGCTTATATTTGTCCTTCTGCAGGAGTCTGCGTTTTCAGATCCGCTGGACCGAGTCTTTTCTTTTTTCTCACGACGAGGAAAAAGGCATGGCCGTTAACAGAAGCGAGTGAAAAGACAAATCGAGCACCGCTTCTGTCCCGGCGAGTTTCTCCCATTCGAGTGCGCTTAATTAATCCGCAAATGCGGGAAATCGCCATGACCACGAGAGTGTGAAGCTCTCCGGGGTAATTAGCAATCTATATTCAGTGCCATACGGTGACCGCAGATGATCAGTTCAGCACAGGGAACAAAAGCAGAAGCTATGGCCGCCCGGAGGCTAACAACATATCTCGTGAAAAAATGAAAACATTATATATATATATATATATATATATATATATATATATATATATATATATATATATATCGAGAGAGAGTGTGAGAGAGAGAGAGAAAGGGGGCAATAAATAAGAAAGGGAAAGCAATAACTATGCGGAGATGCGCCTGAGTGTCAGATGTGTTACGTCCCGCGGCTACTGTTGCTTATACGTGACTTAGTTACCGCAGCCGGGGTCAGACTTTCGCCTGCTTATATTACGACATCCCCGAAGGGACGTCTGTTTGCAGAAGGGTAGAAAGGTGGGCTGGTCGGCAGGCGTTTGTCCCGGTTTGTGCAATCAGAAAGGATTGCTAAAGAAAACCCAAGTTCCCATGACACCCGTAAGGGACTGCAGTGCAATAGGATTATTAACAGCAGCCCCCTTAAGCCATGTGTTATATAGTCTTAGGGATGGGGCAATTCAAGATTTGTACAATCATGAAGGTTGTTTTTATATGAGCAAGCATTTTTATGGCTACACAAGGAAGAAACCCGTCCGTCCGTCCGTAGGTCCGTGCGTCCGTCCGTCGCTTCAGGTGATCCCTTTCAAGATACGGCCCTCATCAGTAAGCAAATGAACCTTCGTGCTGCCTCTCGCTTCAACGCTAACTAAGAGGCAAGAACACAGCGCACCCGAAGCTATCAGCTTTCGGCGCGCTCTGTCCCCGTCGCAGATCGCTTTCACGATAGGGCCCGCGTGGCCGCTCCATACGCAGCCGCCGTCAGAGCACTGTTGATCGCGGTCGATAATGGTTCGCATCGAGAGGAGGCAGTGTCCACGACTACGTAGTGTCACGTTCGGTAGACATCTGAAGTGTACGAAGTCTGCCAAACGTGGCAATGTTCAATTATGTCACGTGCTACACAGCACGCATCGGCCAGTCTTCATCTTCCACGACGCAGCTACATAATCCAAACGCGCGATCATATAACGTGGATGAATATTGCTACTACTCGCCTCTTCTTCCTCTCATGCTGGCGGCCTCAGTAAACATTTCGGTGTGGCAACCGCACTTCTCCGTTTCGCGAATAATTCCCAGTGTTTCTTGCAATTATACCAAACACAGCAGGATACGGCGACGTAAAGCTAGAACAAATGGTTACGCATCATTTAGATAACTGCCATAGGATATTATGCGCCTAAATTTGTATTAAGTTGTTTGTATTCTAGTTGGTGCATACTTGACAAACATTTTTTAAAGCGCAAACAAGAGACACGGCACAAAAGGAAGGTCAGACACAGGACAGGCGCCTGTCCTGTACATGACCTTCCTTTTGTGCCATGTGGCTTGTTTGCGCTTTAAAAATATATGTCGAAAATGATTTGATTATGAGGCACGCAGTAGTAGCGAAAGCGCATTAATTTTGACCACCTGGGCATGTTTGGCGTTCGCCTATATGTACACGGTATTTTTTAATTCCGCCCCCAATGGATTGCGACCACCGTGACCGCGATTGCATTACTTGTTGAGAAAGACGTTCCTTGGAAGTGCAAACAACATTCGTCACACCGACTGTGCTTGTTGAAAAAGTGCCCATATTTCGCAACCCCCATGTTCTGAAGAGCCGCGAATTCACCGATGTAATGATAACCACGCCATAGCCTGAACAACTTGCGGTCGCGAAAAGCGAAACAAATGTAGGCCACTGCAACAGTAACGAAATATTACCATGCTTGCGCGAAATACAGTTAAAGGGCAACTTAGAAAAAAAATAGAAGTGGCAGTGCTTTGTTCGTTGGCAAATCGGTTCGGCGGAATCCCGAAAGTTGGAGGAAGGTTCGTGGATGGAAGAAAAAAAGAAAGTTGTCATCCGCACGAATGTTGCATGATGCTGCAAAGCCAGACGTGTTGTCTCAAAGAAGTCCTGCTCCATTGTTGCGACAATCATGTACACCCACGATTTTGGTGTTGATAGAAAAAATAAAATGAGTTTTTCTTTCTTTTTTTCGCGAGTAACCTACGTTTAAAACTGACCAAGTGAAATAAAGCTACTGGGAGTGAATGGGGTAGGGAGCACATTACGTCAAGATCACGAGTCCTTGATAGACTTGCATCCGGCGCCTTATACAAACTCTCTCTCTCTCTCTATTTTTCTAGCAGCGTAATACCTTGCAACTTCTTACGTTCATTTTTCCGATTTCTTCTAATTTCTCCACTGATAACTGAGCTCGGAGATTCTGCAAACAATGTCTTTCCAGTTATTTTCCCGCCATTTAATTTATCTCATGCTTTTCTCGCGTTTACGCAGAGACGTGCTCACATATGCTCGTTTTCAGAGACCGCAAACTGCAGCACACGTGATGTTTACGTAGCTGACAGCCACAAACTTCCCTCGCAGCCCCGAGCAGTTTCCAGGCCATACCTCCGTTTAAGCCTGTGGCTGCCCATGAGTGACGCGGCAGAATCCGACCTTTCTGGCGAAGCCAGTTAACGAACGCTGCAATCGTCGTTACAAATTTATTCCTTTCATTTCTATCGCAGATTATTTACTTTCGTTCGTGCACTCAGCGGACGTTTTCGAAATCGGGTTTTTTTCGCGACAGGTCGTGACCCGACATACAGGAGCAACTAATTTCGCTTTGTCCATCGGGCGTTCGAGTGTGCTTATTAGTCCTGTGAAGGGTGTAGCACGTGTTAAAAGATAAGAACGGCAGCGAAATGGCAGAAATGTAAAATTCATAGACGTACACTTTAGGTGAAGAATAAAGCAGAATAAATTCGACATTTTTAAAATCTTCAGCGCACTTTTGGTGTAGCTGTCCTGTGCCGATACATGCGCTAATCGTGAAACGCGCATGCTCGCACGCAAGCACCTGACTCTAGAGATGGGCGGTAACGTTAGAAATGAAATTCTTAATATTCTTGTGCCCCAAACCACGATCAGCTTAGGAGACACACCGCAGTGAGGTTATCTTTCATTGGACGTAGAGGCAAAGGTTTGTCACTGAAATTTGCCCCGACCGCAGATTTTCGCCCGGAATCGTAGGACACAATGGTGCTACTCAAGGAAGATCGGGACGACAAAACGTAGTTATACTTAAAACAAGAAACACACAGAAGAAAGTGAACTTTTTTCTTCATCATACGTTAAAGTTTGTTGACAACTGCGTGACGCTAGCTGCAACCGAATGGGGAGGCGTTGACTGAAAGTGCTTGCGATTGAAAACTTGCCACAGAAGCGCCTCAAAACTTACCAAGCGCGCAGTAGCGAGTTGGGGGTGGGCAGGTTTATGTTTGTTGACACTGGTCGCTGCCGCAGCTACTACGTCCCACTACGTCGCAGCTTCGTCACACTACGTGGCACTACGCCACACTATGCTGCTGCTACTACATCGCTATACGTCATGTAGTCAGTGCGATGAGAGGAAATGATAAAATTACAGTGAGTGAAAAAGGAAGGTTCCCCTCTTGCAACTGACGATGGACAGGTTCTTAGGTACGGCATCAACGTCCGCTCAAAGAGAGTGCGCAAGGAAGGACAATTTATATGAAAATGTCACACGGGAGGAGTGTTGAATTCAGCGCAGGAGCTTCGGTGAGGAGTTAGTACATTTTGTATTGGTCATCCTTGATGAGATTGGGTTGGTGTGAAGATAATGTTATGTTGCTTAAGACATGAAAAGTTGTATGTAAGAAGAAGGCATAATGTACGCGTTCGAATTCGCAGAATTTACGTTCATAAAGATTATATGTCTTGCTGCAGGATTTGTCACTACTTGCTTGCTCTGAAGGAGATTCTCACGTAAGAACCTTTATGTGAATTCAAGGCCTGGTGGCCTCAACCTCAACGTTAATCTTACGGACTTTAGAAAATCGTTGCCGATAGAGGAAAGAAGGCGTTCGGGAAACTAGCAATGAAACAGGGCACGCATTGATAGTGAATACATGGAGAAATATGTGGATTCTACAAGGTGAACACTACTACAAAACGCTACACAAGTTGCGTAACAGCAAATGAGAGTGCTAAAGAAAGAACAATCGTTTAGCCTAGAAAATAGCTCGGCGAGGTACGCTCTGCGTTTACGACGAAAATCGCTTCTTCTT
Organism: Dermacentor variabilis; assembly: GCF_050947875.1. NCBI lineage: Eukaryota > Metazoa > Arthropoda > Arachnida > Ixodida > Ixodidae > Dermacentor > Dermacentor variabilis. Next base: position 112,343,694 of record NC_134576.1, read on the forward strand.
ACAATTTATGAGCGCTATGTTTCGGAACCTCAGGCCCGCCGTTGGAGCTTCAGTGCGGTTCTGTTGTAAAGCACGGAGCACAAAAGGTCGTAAGTGCTCGATTCAGCGAAACTACCGTCGAAGTTCGATGGAACCATATGGTTCCATTCTTCTTCTGTTTTATTATTTTTTTGTCTACGCTGTAAGCACAAGAATAGCCCCCTTTTCCAGTTGCGTTCAAAGTTTCTGCCTGACGCCTTTACGAATGAAAGCTTTGTACCGCAGGAGATAAAATAACCATATCCACGCTGATGTTCCAGTTACACCTATGTATTAGTGAAAAACAAGAGCGTATAAAGAAACGCCTAAATGCGGGAGTCATATCGGTTATCTTTCTTTACTGCATTCTACTGAACTTAAAACGTAGTCCCTCATCGCGATTCCGGTTAACATCATTTGTATTTTCTTTATTGTGTCTTTGCCAAAACTTTTTTTTGTTCGCTGTCTCAGTGCTATATACCTTTTCTGATGGGTCGCAAAGTAACTAAAGCCTAACAAGAAAAGAAAAAGAAGGCAAATTTAAGCGGTGCCTACTTGAAATTACTACAATCGTCGACGATCACGCACACGTTTTCGCATTTCCCTGCTAAGCAAATGCATGTGAGGAAAGTATTCAATACGTACTGCGACACCTAGGAATAAATAAAAATGTCATGGCCGGCCGGTGGCTATTTCCGAATGAAATAACTGTTAATATACGAGCCCACTGAGCGGTTGTGATGATTCAGTATACCTGAAATGTAGTGCTTGAAGGAATTGGCACGCTGTTTTTATGCACCACATGAAAGAAAACTGAGCGGTTGTGGTGATTCAGTACACGTGAAATGTAGTGCTTGAAGCAATAGGCGCGCTGGTTTTATGCACCACATGAAAGAAAAGCAGACGATAGGAATTACTATAGCCCATGTGTAATATTAACTTACATTCCTTTTTAGAAACATTTGTTTCAGCGTAGCCGATAGCACGCAGATGCTCCGAGGTTTATTTTGTAATATTATGAGATATACCCAATCTCTATGCATTGCATAATATTTCCATGTATGCTACGCTATAGATTTTGCGATTTCCAAATTTGAGTGGCATCGTACACTTCCTGCGCTGCGATTTTCCAAAACCTAATTTGCGCGTTGAAAATAAGAGTGACACAATCATCGTGTGGCTTAGAGCATAACAAGTAATTTAAGAAAAAAAACCGAAGATACCTAAACACATCTCGTGAGTTGTGAATGCCAAAGGATTAACGTCCAATTGAAGTCCGCTGAAGCGGTCCTTCCAGCATTGCGCTGCGAGTAACGTTTGCGTTAACGCTCGTGCGACCCGCCTTGTGTTATGAAAGTTGACGATGATGGCGTGGATTTCGCTGTCTGGATCTCCGCTCGTTTTCCTGCAGTTCTTCCGCTCCCTTATACTTCGCCTGCGGTGCACTGGCGTGGAAGGCCTCACTTCGCTACTGGCGAGTTTGCGGCCGCCCACGAGGTAGATGCTTCGGGCTCCGTAGTGGGACGTCCTGCCCGAGCCGGCAAGCAGCAGCAGCCTGCAGGGTCAACGTTGCGTGCCACCGACGTTTCGATACTGCCGAGTTTGCGGCCATCCACGATGCGCTCAATATGCGCCCAATATGTTCCAGGCTCCATTGCGGTACGTGTTGCCTGAGCCAGCAAGCGTGAGTCAGCGTCTCGATCGCGCGAGGTGCGTTCGTGACGTGGCGTCGCAGCCAATGGGATCATCATCATCATCATCATCCTGGTTGCGGCCACTGCCGGGCAAAAGCCTCTCCCATACTTCTCCAACCACCCCGGTCATGTACTAATTGTGGCGATGTTGTCCCTGCAGACTTCTGAATGTCATCCGCCCACCTAACTTTGTGCCGCCTCCTGCTACGCTTCCCTTCCCTTGGAATCCAGTCCGTAACCCTTTATGACCATCGATTATCTCCCCTCCTCATTACATGTCCTGCCCATGTCGATTTATTTTTCTTGATTTCAACTAAGATGTCATTAACTCGCGTTTGTTCCCTCACCCCAATCTGCTCTTTTCTTAAGCCTTAACGTTACACCCATCATTCTTCTTTCCATAGCTCGTTGCGCCGTCCTCAGGTTAAGTAGAACCCTTTTCGTAAGCCTCCAGATTTCTTCTCCGTACGTGAGTACTGGTAAGACACAGCTGGTTATACACTTTTCTCTTAAAGGATAATGGCAACCTGCTGTTCATGACCTGAGAATGCCTGCCAAACGTACCCCCGCCCATTCTTATTCTTCTGATTATTTCAGTCTCATTATTAAAGGGGAAATCAGACATCCACCCGTTCGTAACGATTGCTACAAAGCAAACCCATAAGAGTTCCTCGAAAAAAAAGCCTCACAGCTGAAGAAAAATTCGTCCCGGTCCAGGACAAATTTTTCTTCAGCTGTGAGGCTTTTCATGTCATCAGATTTAATGAATGCATTGTTGCCCCAAAAAAGGAAAATAAAGACTTGGGAGGGAGAGTACGAAACGACAGACTGAGCGCTGAGCTTGAACTGATTTTATTCTTAAAGCAGGGCAGGGAGAATAAAGAATAAAATCAGTTGAAGTTGAGCGCTCAATCTGTCGTTTTGTACTCTCCCTCCCAAGTCTTTATTTCCCTTTTTTGGCGCAACAATGCATTCATTAGATCCCAACCAACTCGCCCAGAAACAAGTTCTACTCATATCATCAAATGATTTCCATTCTTGTGGCACGGCCGTCAATGAACATGCCGTCACAAAAATTGGTTCTGAGTGCGACTGTTGAAAATTACATTCAGTGACGTGATATAGGAAGCCGTACGGCAGCTATTGTCTGATATGGGATTTCTTTTTCGAAATTCTGTTCCCACAATTAAGGACGAGAAACCTCCGATAACCTCTACAGCAACGAGTCGTCATTAATTTCGAACAGTGAAGCCTTAGTTTTCAATTTCCCAGCAGAATATTATGCCATTAGTCCTTCCTAGTCTTCAAACGCCGGAAACTTAGACACACATTCTCAACTAACAAAACATATATATCCAACTAGAATTGCTTGCAAAGCAATATGCCACGTGTAATAGAAAGGATCTGAAGACTGGTAACTTGCGCGTTACCATGGTGATACTTTACATTCCAGAGCTGCAGGATTTAGGCAAACGCATTGGCGCTGTTTTTCAGTGCGTGTCCTAACCCAATGGCACGCGGTCGCCTTATTCCCCGCCAAATAAACGTGCGTAATTACGGGCGGCCACGGGCACTGGTTCCTTCAGTATAGGAAGCCATCGTTTCGTAAACGCCTTCTTGATTGCAGCCATTACAAAAATTGATTGTCTTCTGTCTACGCGGATTAGAAGTTGAAAAGATCTGTGCTCGCGCTCTCAAGTGATGATGACGCAATCAATTGCGCGCCGCTTTTTATTACCGAAAAAAAAAGGCATTTCCGCTTTCGTCTCCATCGTTTCGTATGCGTTTAACAGATATAAATTTTTGAAAGTTGCGCAATCATTGCAAAAGGCTTGCCTGCATGGCGTGAGCTTCTTGTGTCGTACGCCGCACTCCTTTCGCTGTGCAAAAGGGACCGTTTCTTCGTACTATTTCATGAAATGTTGTTTAAAAGTCTTTTTTGAAAAGGAATCTGTCAGTACTTTGAGAAACACGCGGTGACAATGGAACTGCCATGATGACTGGTATCGCAGACCAACATAGTTGGAAGAGCGCTGACTACTGTGAAAAGATAAGCTTGCGCCAGCATTTTTGTTGGAAGTATCTTAACCAGTGGACTTAAGCCATAGTATACATATTGGGGAAAATTAATGAAAATAAAGATAAAGTAAATCAATAAGCCTGCTGAATATATTTCGCTATTTCGCTAAGAGGTCAGCGAACATTAATTACAGCTATGAGCCGACACCATATGTTCAGGGTATATGAAGGACTGTTTTCATTATCACTCAGAGCAGAAGTGTGCTTTCTGGCGCGACATTGTCAGGCGGCATGTAGGGGCTGTATAAGGCTAATTGTTGTTATTTGCATTTGGTGCATATACTGAGTGTTTTGCTTTTTGTTACGTTTTAGAAAGTCCAAATTTTTAAATATCGATGGTGGCAGACCGTACAATTCTAACGCTTGAGCTAAATAACTCGAACAGGTGGCCGACACTTCTACGTGAAATAACAAGGCTTAATTCAATAATTACTATAATCACGCTAACTAACTTTAAAATTAGTTACGCTACGGCACATATTAAGGCAAGGAATTACAGCCGGCGAGTTCGCGAGGCATATATTCACTTGAAAAGAACTCTCTAGACTGCACGAGTTTCGAGATATTAATTTTCAAGGTGTCCGACGAAATGCAATGGTGTTCCAGTCACTTTCGTGCCTCAAAGCATAAAATAGAATTTTCTCAAAAGAAGTAACATCATTGCATTTCGTCGGACACTTTGAAAATAATGTCTCTAAACTCGTGCAGTCAAGACAATTCGTTCCAAGTGGATATGTCTTGCGAACTCACCCGCCATAAATCGTACTTTAAATCTGTGCAGTAATGCAATTATTCTAGAAGTTGATCAACATAACTATGTTAATAATTCAATGAAGCGTTTTCATTTCTCGTAGAAGTAATGACAGCCTCATCGACTAATTTATATCAAGTGTTACAATTGTGCTATCTGCCACGGGTAATATTGTAAAAAATTGTGTACCTTCTAAAGAAAAATAAGCACGCGGTATAACATTCGTATATATGTCGACAAAAATATCCCCATTGACAAAGAGCAGCAGGCACGAAAATAAAAAAGGAAATACCAGACAGGGAGTGAAAGCAAGCTTCACTTTCAGAAGTTAACGAAACGTCAATGCTATCTATTTTTAAGTCCCGAGCTGTTCGTAGACTCTCTTCCGTGACCAAATAATCTAGTCTCGAGGGAGATGCACCAGCCGTCTACGTTTGCTCAGCTTGTCGTTCGGAGCTCACCTTTAACTTGTTATTGACCTCTTCGTGAATGTTTGATTTATGAAGTGCAACGAATATCACTACAACTATGCCTTAACTATAACCAGTTATTCGACTGCGGCCACGCCTGTTTCAGTGACAATGCGTGCCGAATGTATGGAGGAATGGAAAGCGCCAAAGGGTATTCCGCGTACTTCTCTAATTGCGCGTCGACATATCGGAAAACTTCGCCATGTTTGCTATGGCGAAAGCTTCGCCATGGCGAAGTTTTTTGATGTGTCCAAGTTTTGATGTGTCTTTTAGCAGTAGAGGCAAGACACTCTGTGGCTTGCAAAAGAGGATATGTGAAGTTACGCGCAAGTATGCTTCAATACTTAGGCCATCCTAAATGCCAGTTTCCGAATAGAATAAGGCTTATATTACCGCGGCGAACGAATATAAAGAAACCACAAAAGTATTCTTAAATTCATAATTTTCAGGCAACGTTGGCCGCACAAATTATGCCACCGAGTGAAGAAGCAACAACGCTTGTTTTCGTTTCCTCAAACATGAAATATCCCCTACAGTCAAGTTAGGTGGGCGGGGGGCTACTTGGATAACGTACTTGGTAAATGTTTGCCAAGTATTAACCAACATGGGCTCAGCACGCCGAAGCGGCAAGCTTTGTCGCCATCAGTGCTGTAAGCAGTCGTTGTGTCTGGGAACCCTACGAAATAACGGAAAATTATAGCACGTGCTCGGAAACAAAGAGGCTAATCCGTATGCTGTGAAATTCTGTGGTGTTGTCCCTTCCTGACATGTTAGCATTTTTAACCTATCAATGACAGTTTGACGGACTCCTAACCCTCAGAGTTGACAAGGTCGCTAGTTTGACAATACAGCGGAATTCGGCCTTATCCATAAATTATCTTAAAGTACAAAACACAAACAAACAAAGAAAAAGCGGGAACTGAAATGTGTTATTTTTCGTCCGTTATTTTTTACAACTTGTTTCATTTATTTATTTTATTAATACCCTCAAAGCCAGAAGGCGTTATAGATGGTAGTGGTATAGAATTGACAATTACAATAACGTGAGAAAATTACTGTTCATAAAATATTAACTATATTGTTAGAAACCAACACGAGCGACACCTCGCAGACAAGATGCGTGTGTCCCACTTTTCACTCTCACATTCAGACTCCTGCGAGAAGCCAATTTAATCCCGTACTTCCCCTTAGGTAATTGTAAAAGGAAGTGAAACTTGAGAACTTCCAATCTCAGAGACTCCGAGAGTACTAATGTAAGCCGTGGTGGGGGAAGAGCACCTGTAAATCACTACAGCGCACGATAATGGTCTCTCCATCTGAATAGCGGCGGCGGAGAGTCATTAACTTCCTCCATTCTAAGAAATCAAGCCCCCGTGTCTTCTGCCTCAAGCCTACTGCGTCGCCGCTCTCCTCATGAACCTAAATCCCGAACCTACACTTTTGTTCCCATGATCGGCAGGAAGTGTTTTCAACAGTTATTTTGCCTCGGAAAGAAGTGTCTTCAACAGTTTTTTTTTTGTCTCGGCATGAAATACGCCTGACACCGACTCGGAAAAGTCTCGGCATGAAATATTCCCAGCACCGCCCCCCGGGAAACCATTTCTTTTCCTGCGACAGTATATTCATAGTGGTCCTGCCACCTCCTTTTGCGCGAATTTTTGCTAAAACACAATTAAGAAATGCCACTGTGTTGAGCAACGACATAACGACTCGAAAACAACGAAAAATGGCGTATTCTTGCTGGTAATGAAAACAATATGTCTCCGTGCCAACAGAGACACAAAATTGCACATTATGGGATGCCACTTAGCTGCGACGAACCACTCCAATCGAGCAACCAGACTCGGGCAAAAAAGAATAAAAAACTGCCGTCAGCCAGAAGACTACGGCAATTACTATACCGCCTTAGCGGTAACATTGCTTGCATAAAAAGTTTGGCAGCATGTTGCACTCTTGTAACACGTGATAACGAAAGCCTGCTGCACACCCGCTAAGGCATTACGCTAGACGATAGGAGGAGTCACACTTCTTGCAAGTCATAACAAGCCGCAGTGTGAAGTACACGTGTGGCGCTTTAGGTCGACCTCCCCAACGACGCATGCGAGCACTTAATGCACTGCTACCTAAAGGTGCAGCTTGGTCGTCGCCAGTAAGTGTTACAAATGTGTAACGCAAGCCGAACACAATTACGTTGCATCCTCTCGGTAGGGGAATGGAGCACTCGTGGTCGAACGCCTCGCTCCCGCCGCTTCGCACATCGCATCTTGTTTCTCGCTCGGCGAGCATCCGAGACCAGAGCGTGCATCCGAGGCCCTACCGCGCAATCCGCTAGGCCCTGGGCGAGCGTCCTCCTTCGCCATCTCTCTCACTTCGCAGTCGACTGACGCTACAACCGCCGCCGTCCATTCATGACGTCAGCAACGCAACACCTGCTTTATTTTATTCTTCTGTCAGGGTCTGCCACTCGTTCCCCTCTCCACCCGCCGCCGGCTTCGAGAAGGCCACGTTGTTTTTTTGCACCACTCGACTAGACGCCACGTTTCTTCATTTTTTTTTTCAGTGCCATCGCGCCATGAACCACTGAAGGCTTTCTCCCTAAAAAATTTCCACGTGAATGGAAAGAGTTGACAGTTGACCAGTTGACAAGCTTAAAGAGACGCTATGAATTGACAAACACTATCAGTTGGAAAGGGCCCATTTCCCCGCAGCACACTCCAGGCTATGTAGACGGCAAGCGACGGCATGGCGCCTCTTACAAACAGATGCATATCCAAATCCTGTGGCCTACAACTATTGCCGGACCTTCATACGTATAGGCGTAAGTTCGGTCAACAAAGGGTGGACCTACAACATATGGTTTGGGCTAGTCCTCAAACACCCACACAGAATAAAAACACGCAAGACCAAAGAGCAGTGCGAGTCCGCTTTGTCCAGCTCTGCACCGGAAGGCCAAGTTAAGGCAATAGGCAATCCAGAAGGCCGAAGATGCCGCCAGGGCCCAGGAGCTCGAGCCCGTCATCTAGCCAGAGAAGCCTAGGTCTCATAAACCTGCTCTGCTAAAATAAAGTTTATTCCTCCTCCTCCTCCTAAACCGTCCGCGTAACCTAACTATTCGAGCTACTTCTATGGCTACACGGGAAATGCTATCCATGTAGTTGCGAGATAATTACAAGGACGACCAGGCAACCAACGTATGATGACAATGGAGACATGGAAATCGTGGATGCAGAGAAATGTATATTTTAATGTAAGATTGAGGTCTTAGGCTCATGAAATGCCTGGCATGCTGCACCCGCTGCTTAACGTGAAAGATGAGTTATAAAAATAAAACAAAAACGAACGAACGAAAAAGAAAATGAAGGATAAGTAGGAATAAAAAATAGTCAGTGCGTAAAAAAACACAAATGCAAAAGCACTGACTCACGAAACTCAAAAAGGAGAAAAAGACCACAAAAACAAGAACGCTCTATACCAAACGATCCATACATGACAAAAGACGTAGGTGGGACTGGATATTGCACCTCTTAAAGATGTCTTGACCCTCCTGTGTTTAGCAACGCCAAGTCACTCCAATAGCTTGTGCGATTTCGCTGATTACTACGACGGGCAAGTAAGCGGACACTGCAAACGCAATTTCGAAATTTTTAGCGGTTGTCTCAGTAAAAGACTTCACAATCTCAAGCGCATCCCAAAATGTACCCTTCGGGACGCTGTGCCAGGGCAATTTCGTCAGCGGGAAGAACTCCGTCATACTAAATGAAGCTTGACACCATAGACGGAACGAAGAAATCAGACAGAGGAACTTCCGGAATGAAGCACCTCTTTTTGATGCAGCCATATGTGCGTAATTCAATGCGGTGTTTCGGGGGAAGTCATTTTGCTTTCTGCCTAACGAGACATGTACTTCCACGTGTCTTATCAGTTCCCGAGTAAAAGTGGAGTGAACCGAACTTTCATGAAAGATGATAATTGTGCTTCGGTTAAAAAGTCCGGAAATCCGCTGCTTCTTTTTGCTCGCGGAAACGTTAATTTAAAACTAAATGTGCCCCCCCCCCCCTGCCGTGCGCTTAATTTATCGATAAACGAAGTTCCTAGGAAATGAGTGTTATTGGGTTTTCTGTTTGGATGCAGCATATTTTCGTTTGCTTTCCGTTTAAACGTTTCTCGGGCTTGCAGTGATTGCATTTCTCGATACTCTTGGAACGCTGCCAAGTCTAAGGCGAGTGGTCGTGTCAAGCATGTGTCGTAGATAACGAATTTAGGTATCGCAGTCATATTGAAAGATTTAAATAAAAGTGCAATAAAAGAATGTTTACAGATAATGTACCTTCTCTGTGAATGTTAAACATTATTATCCTGCCAAAGTTAAGGGTTTTACTCGGTAGGGGCTACATGTTTTATCTCCTGAAACCGCTTTATATGTTGAGGTTAGCAGAAGAACTAATCATTAACCGGATTCTTTTGGTTTTGGCAATAAAATTATTACACCGTGAATACATAAATTTTACGCCATCATTTGGTGTTGCAGTGGAAAGTTTAAGTGCCCAGCCTGCAAGATTTCGCCATGGTAGGCTGTCACGTGTCATACAACTCGTGACCATGGGGTTTCCAAAGCTGATCGAAACTCATAAGGCTAGCTAATGTCCATGCACGGCTCATATATATCTATAGAGTTAAAGTATTACATGGGTCATTCCACGTCCAGTGTCCCAACCTCGGAGCTCGACCAATATCAATTTCTAAAGAAAATAGGAAAATGTTTCCCGTATATGAGCATTCGTTGCAAAGTACTTTCCCTATACATTTTGAGAGGAAGAAAAAAACCTTTTTTTGGCACGTGAGCAGGCCGTTTGAATTTCACGAAACAGTGAAAAAGTAGGTACGATACAAAGTCTGCCAAAAATCGACAGACTCACGCACTCTTTCGAAATTTGCGTTTTTGCTTTGTCTGAACATTTTCAATTCATTGAAAAGCAGTTTCACAAGATACTTCTGTATTCTTTAACTCTTAACACCGAGGTGAAAACGTGCCAATTATAGCATTCGTGAGAAATGTTTTACAAATATGTTTGCGGAAAAGAACCTGAAATTATTTTCATATAACTGCTGCTAAAATGTACTATCTTCCAAAATATTCTTTCCGCCTCCGTGTTGCCCACAGGATCTGAACTGAAAGCCGGAATTCGGCACAAATGCTACTTTCAGACAGTGGGGACACGCTAAGGTGGTCCATGGAAAAAATACGCGGAATAGCGGACATTCTTGAGAAGCATAACTACTTTCGCGACGGAAATTTGAATCTAAGCAATTCTCGTTTCCACAGAGAAAATAATTTTGAATTTGAGTCTCATCAGTGCAATATTTTGGTTCGCTCTTCGACTTAACCTTATAGCATATCGGCGTGAAGTACAAACCAGGGTGATGCGGATGGTGGCGTGTCCGGAGAAGAATAAATGTGTGATCACCAGAAGTTGGTAAGAACTTAAAACCCGAAGGAACGCCCACTTAAGGCAGATTGATATTGCACACTACCGTGGTACTGGAAATATAGATATGCGGCCACCTACGAATGAAGTGAAGAAGCGTGCTACAAATCGCTTTCATGAGCGTGAACTGGGAGCTCAACTCGCACGGCGCAAGTTCTATTCTTCGTACCTTTAACTTCGCATTGATATTGGCTATATTCGTATTAGGTCGCATGTCGATGCATGCGTCCTTGGCGCGATTGTTTCAATATCGGGCTTCTGTGCTAGAGGTCTTGGAATCGTGCAGCTGAACAACTTTAACAATCTTTATTGAATTATTTATAGCGCAGCATACTTCGTTTAAAATGACGAAGTTTACAAGGTAGCAAGGCCGTTTGAAGCCATAGGGTTCAAGCAAATTCGCGTACTCCCCATCATTCCCGTGCTCTCCGCACCGCCCCCATCGCAACTCTCGTAGACACTAGCGCCAGAGTTCCCCCCAGTAATTCGACGAACCTCCATCGTAGCAACAGAGGTGGGCAGCCGACGCTTGCCTACACGTCAGCGTGCTTGGCTCTTTGCACGCATGCTGTCTATACGACGGGCGCGCAGCGCATATCCATGTCCTTCGAAGCTTCGACTCTGCCGGAGTGGTGTGACGTGGCTTGTCTCACCCGCCGACACCTTTTCACACCATTTCGTGCAGTCGAGGTAGAGGCATTTCTCCTGCCTTGTGCTCGGTGCTTCACTGTTAACATTATACAAAGCACCACCCAACACAAACAGCGATATTGAAGACTGGTGCGAGAGCTCCGCTTGCAGAAACAAGTACGCGACCACGAGTATAGCCGCACAGTTGACACGTGGTTCGCTGCCGTCCACGCGGGTGGGGAGGTGCGAGCGGTGGCTGGCATGCCGGTATACGGCACAGACAACGTTACAGGCGACGTCACAGACAAGTGCTCTAATTCGTGTTGCGCCCGACAGACACATTGTTTTGCGAAAAATAGAATAAACATGTTTTTTTCGTTAGTTTCTACCTGAAAACAAGGCTGTGTACACCAGTTCCAGCACCTAATCTTTCATTTGGGCTGAACATCTCGGCGGCAAAAAGTTTTGTTCAGTATCCCTTTAACTTGTACTAGGTAGCTTTTCATAATGGCGCTCTTAGGCCACATATAGAAAACGATGGAGGCTGTCGAACTTCTCCATCACCAGCCAGTGCAACCACCTCAAACGAAGAGCATTATGAATGTGGGTGGTTATTTAGCTATAGTTCCTAGAAAAAGAAAGAAAATGAAATGGCGTAACCTGCTCTTGAAGACTGGCCAAGAATGAGCACAGAAGAATTGGTCAAAACTACAACGAGAATAGTGGGAAAAATTTGTGAAAGAAAGTTATTAGGAAGTTAATTTGAAATTAGGTCAACAAGTAAAAATCAGCTATTAGTATTGATAACAGAAAATCATGAGCCATTCCACTGTGTGAAGGTGGATTACCAGCAAAGCTTTCTATCACAAGACTAGGAGGTGACACAGAATTTTGAACAAAGGTTATTGCCTTGATCGGTAGTCACCGTGAATAACGGTACACACACATTTTTTTTTATACATCCACGTGCATTCGTGCTATACATCCGTCAAATACATTCCCGTTTTCATTACGCGATGTACTGAGGCAAAGAATTTGAGAATCTCTTCTCTTCGTCTCTCAATGAGCTCCGGCTGATGTATGTGACTGATTTGTAATAATTCTATGACCATTATATGTGTATTTTTCCTCGATGATCTTCGTGATTTCTTGAGCAATGTATATGATGTGCAATATTATGTATGTACGGTATACATACGTATATTTGAATGAAAGAATATGATGCTGCCTCTGCCCAAATGAGGGATGCGGGACTTGTCAAGCTGTTCAATGGACAGCTCTTTTTCCTCCACCCCTCCATCTGTATCTTACAAGATCTGTACCTTACAAGATGGAAAATAGACTTTCATTTCATTTCATTTCAGGCGGTGCCAGTCGAAGGCACCGACTGGCAGTGGGCCGTCAGTGCCTTCGAAGAGGGAGGGGCAGTATGGGAACGCAAGCATGATGAAGGCCGCCGGAGCCAGTTGTGGAAGAAGACGATGATGAAGGCGGGAGCAGTGGAACGAGCAATTGCTGATGATGATAGTTTTAGATCTCAAATATTGATTGAAGGGCAAGATAAATACACGGAACACCAGCCATAAACAGCTTCGCTGTATTAAACATTACAAAAGAATAGAAATCGGGAGGCAATAAATTTAGCATGCGATAATTCTTGTATCGCTGAAAGCTTCAACGCCCCTACAAACGTTCCTGCGGCCGAAACATAAAACGGTAACGCACACACACGCACATACACAAGCAAAAACTACCTGCGGCGGTGGCTAGGCCGCGAAATCAAATCGATGGGGGTGAAATGGGTGGTCAATTCGATGGGTGTGAAATGAAAAAAGCGCTCGTGTACTGTGCAATGGAAGTACGTTAAAGATTCCCCAGTGGTCAAAATTAATCTGCAGTCCTCTACTACTACGGCTTGCCATATAATCAGATCGTGGTTTTGGTACGTTAAGCCCTAGAGTTAATTCATTCACACAGAAAACTAACAATATACATGATTCAATAAAGTTTTCTTTCTTTTTTTCATAAGGCTACAAAGTTCTACAAGGCCACCAGTGGAACTCCAGCATGATCGGAAAGATTAGAAGAAGAAGAAGAAGAAGAAGCCATCTTGCGCTGCGGTGTTCCATCTGCTTATCCTTTGGAATTACCATGGAACCCCTTTCGCAAGCAGCGTCGAAGTCCCCCAAGGAGCACAAAGCCAGGCGATCTTCGAAGGCCGAAAAGTCAGACGTCGGGCATAAAGGCACAAAAAAGAAGGCTAAAGCAAAAGGTCCCAAGCATGGAAAGCATCACACTAAGTCGCGGAAACGAGTGAGTGCTTGCAGCAATATTGTATAGAGTATTGTAGCTGTTCAACAAATTTACTTCGTCGCTTGTATGTACACGACAGTGTAATTAAAAACAACGTGATAAATGAACACATGTACTCAGCGGGGAAAGCCAACTCAAGAGGTGCTGGCCAATGTTAGCCCTTATTTATTTACTGCCTCGCTCTAGTGCCTCAGCGCCTGTGACGATGCATTTAGCCGATGTAGTGATAACAGATTCAATTTCTAGCAGTTGCAATCACATTTTGTGGCTTTTCAAATGCAAGAACAGTCGGCAAATAATCTTAGGTGCCCCCAATTGGTCAAAATTATTCTTGAGCCCTCTGCAGTGGCGTCTTTCCTAAGCTAGGTATTTCTTTGGGCCGTTACATTCTGATGAGTCTTTTGTTCAATCGATCAGCCAATCGACAAATCAATCATGTTTGTTGGGTCGATCGCCATTTCATTTAACATTTGGTGGTGTGCATCAGGAATGCCGATAGAGACGCACGAGAGCGCTCATCCTGACATCGGTTATCATCCCTCTAAACTTTTCTGAAGAAAGTTAACATAACCACAACCATCGCAATCTATCAAGCAATCTTCCAATGCCATAATGGAATCACTTTCAGTGGCCGGGACACTGAGAGATTACCAGGCAGCAACGATGCCGAAGCCAGAAGAGGAAGTTCCATCAACTCGACCGCCAGCAGACCCGACCTGCCAGTCAGGTCCATCATCGACCGAAAGGCGAATAGTCGCGTTTGTGGGACCTGCAAGTGTGCCCTCTTCACACGATCTCCAAACTGACCAGGCCGCAGTGCCTCTGACGTCACCAGCGGAAAGGCCCGAAGGAGCTGCGGACCATGCGTCGCCACCAAATTTGCCCACAGGGGCCGAGGAAGACCCCGTCGATACCCCACCGGTACTCCCTCCTGAAACGAGCCAACTAATTCATTGACCCTTGTAATTGGTCGACATTGAGCCACTTGCAGCATAGATTCCTACAAGAATCGGTACTGGGAGCTCTGCAGTGCATCCAGCATTGGAATGATGGGTATTACGATGATATGCATGAGCTTGGTTACCCTGGCTTCAAATGGTTTTGGCATTTAGCAAGTTTACCTGTTTTAAAGAATTATTTTGTAACAAATGCTGCAAATTGCAGTGATTACGGACGTATTAATATACCTACTGGTTTCGTGTGTCCATAGAGAAATATAATTAATTGGAAATTTAGAAACAGAGATTCCCGAAAATGATGGCGCAGGACCGTCTGAAGTCTCATACATGAAGGCTAATCCAATCCCTGTACTCGTACGAATCACGCCCATGGTAGCTCAATGGAGCACAACAGTGTAGTTTATTAATTATTTTGTAAACTCGCAGGCCTTGATGCCCTGCACAGGGGAATTCACCCTCAAACAACTGTGAATCAATGTGCGCGATGCTGCGCGCGAAGAACATCGTTTGGCGAGAAAACACGCTTTTGTGGCAGAATAGCTGTTCTGGTGTAAATGTGCGCGTAGGTCTGAAGCTGGATTGTTATCCCCTCCAGAAAATGTATTACTGTGTTAATACCGCGCTATGAAGCGGTAACGGTTCCATTGGCACTACATCGAATTTAAAAACCGTAATCTGTCTATAAATGCAAGTTTATGGGTGTGTTCTTTTTTTTGTTAAGCTTTATGACGTGCAGTAACAACCCACAGGGATTACGAGAGCGCAGACTGGCAGAGTAGTGGCCCAAACTGGCGTTATTGAACTAACACCGAGGCCCGTATGAAAGTGATTTGTATTTGGGTTTCCGACAGCGCGTTATCGGAAGGGGCCTCGTTGCAAGATATCAGCAGAGGTATGGCTTGCCCTTCTTAGTAGTTCTTTATTCTTAGGTAAATTTATATAACGCACGCGCAGTGCTTCAGCAACCAGCGCCACACTGTCGCAAGGCCATAGCGCACGTCTTCAACGAAGAGAAAGTTAGCGCAGTTGCGTGCGTGCATTCGGTATAACGCAGGTATTTCACCGAAGGAGACCATCATCCATTGGAAAGGACGAACCAGCACCTGCCAGTGGGACTTTGTCAGCAAAATCTCGAGCCTTGGACGCTTTCCTCAAAGGTGAGCTAATGAAAGCTGCGATTTCCCAGAAAAAGGAAGTAAATGAGTATGGTAGTGTTTGCTGTGAAAGAATAACAGTAAAGGCAACGAAAAATACATTCGTTGAATCTCGGCCACTTCTAAACGCCAACACTTTGCATTTAGCAATGACACTGGGTTATTTGCTGATGTTAAATTTCGTTATCTGTTTGTGTGAATACTGAAGGTTCCTATTTGTAAGCATTATCATACGTAGAAACTCCAAGAGAATAAGCATTTCTGCTTGCAAGTGTAGGAAAGAAAAAGAGCCAGTCAAATTTGTGCTTCTCAGGTGTTGGCACAGGAATTGGACTGTAATACTGCTATTTCCCATTAAAGACGCGTAAGCTTGTGCGCCGGTATGTTATTGGCTTTTATGAGGCCTTAGTCATCAGTATACTACTGCCCCTGAAGCCGCAAGGCATTGAGAAACCACCAAATTGCATCTAATAAAAGGCCAAGATGCACACAGTGCAAGTTCACAATTCGCATTTTATACCCGAATGAGCGGATTTGTGCATTATATATAAACATGGTGGAATTACCGATGGCCGTCGCTGAGGTGGTTGAAAAGTCTTCTCCAATTTTTCCCGTTTTCCACTTTTTTTCTAAAGTAAAAAAAAAAGACCGTACTTTGCTTTTTACGTGCTTGGTTCAGCCGCTTTCAAATTCTAAACACTGCTACAGAAACTTATTCAAGTTCTTTCCTATTAACAGTTGGCATAAAGCTGTAAAGTTCAGCCTCATTGAGTATTGTAATTGACACAGGAGCAACGCGTCCTGATACCATAACACAATGCTTCGCATAATGTCATTTTACACATCATGTGGGTTAAGCGCAATTTCAAAGTGAGAGTTTTTTTCGCCTAATTCCTTTGGTTCTTTTGAGCCATCAGGCCGCGATTGGGATAGGGGAGAGGCCAACGCAAATGAAGAGTAAAATCATGGATTGTGGCGGACCATTAAGGCGGGAGAGATGGGGGGAATCACTTGGAGCAATCCCCCTCCCCCGCCCACGGATCAGAGCAACAGAAAGTACTAAGTTTGTGTGCGCATATAACAACTAATTTACATGGCACCCAAATCAATCGTCGCCGCCCACGAAGCAGAAGAAGCGGTGTCGTTCCTTGGCGGCACGTAGATGCTAGACCGCTAGCAAGAGCTAGCAAGAGAACATCGACTATACGAATGAAAGAAGCACTTATAGAGGGTAACGTCATTATGGTTACAAAGGATAAGGAAGACATGCTATGACGGAGAAATTGGACCATTTGTAAACGTGTTGCATAATGGCATTCGATGGCTGCTGTGAATAAATGACGGACCAAATATTTCACGAAAGATCCGTTCGCTGTACGGCTTGTTGGCCCAGTTGCCATGGTTTCAACTTGGAAGAAATGGAAGACGCCAGAACAGGTCAAACTGGCAACTTTTCAAACAACAAAAAGTTGTTAGTAGCACCTGTCAATACGTCTAGTCTATTGTGTCTTCTTATTTTGAGTCATTTCTTTCAAGATGGACCGGTTCGAAGTCCCTTAACATATCGGTTAACGCTTTTGGTCACATTAGCGTCCACTCAATTTGATAATACTGTCTGATATCCAATGCAAAATGTATTTTAAATTCTAATTTCTGGAATTCTCGTGCGCGCAGTTGACATATTCATTCAGGTGGCCACAAAGGTAACCCAGAAAGTATATCGGAGAGTACGCACGCTCATCTATGCCATGTTAAACGCGGGGACGTGGAGTTGCTTCCCTGCAAACAGGTTGCAGAAAGCTTTCTTTCCGAACGAACGCGAACGCTCACCGAGTTAAACGTGTGCCTTCTTCATGACAGTTTATTCCTCACTTGAATTTTCTTTTTTTGTGGTGTATTCTCATAGCCTCTTGCATTTGCACACAAATAATTTGAGGCAGAGGCATTAGAAAAAATATGTGCGCGTGTGCGTGCGTGTGTGTTTGTGTGAGCAACTAGCCAGGCGCTATACACGGGTCAATTGAGACCACTTCGAGTCCAAAGACAAGACGTTACAGACGCCGCCTTTAGGCAACCACACGCTACGGGGCATTCACTTTGAAACTCAGAGAGGTTGTTTTGCTCGCTCCAGAGAAGAGGAAGGCAGGTCCACACGCAGCTATCATCATTGCAAATGAGTCATTACTCAGGGAACGTTCGCCTTCGAGTTCAGCAATCTCCGTAGATGTGGGTAGTCTTGATTGCTTAGTGGCACCTGTCATTTGAATGTAGGCATTCTTTCTCTTCATAAAAATTGGAGGACGCTTAAGCTTCGCCTTCAAGAGTGGAACGCGACAGCGTTCCCGTCGACCCGCCAAGGGGTGTAAGACAATGGGCTACGGCGCAGCGACTACGCGCCCCGTATCGGACGCGGTGAGCGTCGAGCAACGCAGCGTTCGGCGCGACAACGAAATGTGCGCCTGAGCAAGCGACGCACGCCTGAGCCTTGGAAACAACTCGTTTCTAAGGCAACACCGCGTTCACTAGAGGCGCTTTTGTACAGCTTTGAAGCATCGAACTCGTGGCTCAGTGGTAACGTCTCCGTCTCACACTCCGGAGACCCTGGTTCGATTCCCACCCAGCCCATCTTGGAAGTTGCTTTTTATTTATGAAGTGCCTGCCGTGATTTATCGCTCACGGCCAACGCCGCGGACGCCGACGCCGACACCGACACCGACGCCGACGACACCGGCTTTTCTGCGACACGAGCTCCTTAACGCTATCGCGTTAAAAAATAAAAAAATGGAGCGACAGGTAACGGCACCGAGCCTAGCGATAGCTTTTGGCTCCAGTCATGATTTCAGCAGATTAGCTGCTAATGCGCGCAAGGAATATTAACGCGACAGCCGTTAAGGGCTCCATGTCTCATAGAATCAGATGACGGCGTCTTGCGCCAGATGTCGGTTAGCGAGAAATCATTCTGAACCACAACCCCGCAGGCCCCCTGCGTGGCTCAGAGGCGTTACTGAACTAATTTAATTCCTCAAAGTAAGATGCATCAGAAAGATTGTAAAGTACCACCTAAACACAGCCTACAGGCGTGATAGCGTCGGATTGTAATTTGAATACACTAGAAAACATAATTGTGTTACGCGAAAACTCAAACATAAACCCCTTCTCAAGCGTTTCTACCTTTCCTATAGAGTGGCGTGCTGCGCTTGATTCCTTGCTGCAACAGCACCAGATAGATGGCGCTCGCCTCCGCGCATCCGCGGCCCACGTAAGAGGCCGCGTTTCTACCGGAAAGCTCGCCCACTTGCCTTCTTGCATAGCGTTCGCCAGCGTTTCCCAGTAAACATTACGGTGACATAAGCAGAAGTTGCCGGGAAGTGTGAGAAGCCGTCTGGGATCTTTGATAGCTATCTCGTCCCACTCTTAAAGGCGAAGCTCAAGCGTACTTCAAACATTTGCAAACTCAGCGGTAAATTACACTAAATGCAATAAATACAGGCGGGTGACTTACTTAGACATGGAACAAGAACATCACCTTCCATGAAGGAAGGATTTTGCGAAGTATTCTGAATCATTAAATAAATGAAGAACTGACTAAGAATTATTTTAGCGTAGAAAAGATTATCTTTGAAAGAAACCCAGCGAGCACGGCGACGGGAATCATAAAAACCCGCATATATTGCCTGGGTTGACTACGGTCATTAATTAGGGACTGCTGGTTTACACGAAGTCTACGGATGGCGCTGAACATTGAAGATGAGAATAGATGAGTGGATTTGCTTCTTGGCACTGGTATTAACACATACCATAACAGTTGTGGTCATTATGACGCAGCAACGGATCCAATCAAGCGTGGTAAACGGTGGCCGACCCGCAAGCCCAGCTGTGCTCCTGAGAAAGCTATCGCGATCTCGCACCCAACCAAGGTGCGCTTCGGAGGCCTAAGAGCCCTCTTAGGGCTTCGATCATCAGCAGCATCTTCATTAAAAGCGGTACGCCTTGCGAACGCACCGTTGCCCTATACGAAATCCGTTCTATTTGTATGTCTTGTGTTATACATACATACATACATACATACATACATACATACATACATACATACATACATACATACATACATACATACATACATACGTACGTACATACATACATACATACATACATACATACATAAAAATTGTATGTTGCTGATGCTGCAATAGGGCATTATCAGGTAGTCTACTGCAAGCGGCGACTCTTACTGGCGCAGGAAATGTTTACGAATGTTCCTTTTTTCCGCTTTCGTGTGAGATATGTTGTCTGCAATGAAATTGCAAAATTTTGCAAGTGCACAGCTTGGGCGCATGAACATTAAAAGTAGGAAGTTTGGTTACCCTTCCTTGCATCCTTGCACCAATCTGTAAAGCGAATCTAGAGGTTTTACCTTGTATAACTGGAAAGGTAAATGGGATGTATCATTTTCATGAGCAAGTTGCTCCACAACAGTTTTTATTAAATCCGACAGGTGGATACGAGAAAAGTTATTAAAGAGATGAAGGGAACGTTTCCTTTCCGTGAACGAGCTGCTTTAGTACAGATTTTATTAAATGAGACAAGCGGATACGACAGACCAGTTATATAAAGAGAAAATTTATGCAAAAAGTATAATTGGAAAGGTAAATGGAATGTTTCGTATTGATATGCTAGCAGCTCTGCTGCAGAGTTTTTTTTTATTAACTGAGACAGGCGGATACGAGGCAACATTTACATAAACGAAGTTCTATTGGGAGGGTTGCAGATGGAGGTTGAGAAAGATGACCTAAAGATGTCTCACGGAGTTCGAAAAACAAGTGGTGCCAATTCCTTGTGCAGAAAAATTTCCACCAGTGACAACGTTCCAGCTGCCGCAGCGAACGAGCAGCGTTTTACACCATTGGGTAGAGTTCTGGATGATACTATGTTGTCGGGATATCCTGCGCCATGATTATAGAGATCATAGTGAAGAGGCTTTGTGATGCCAAACGGGGCGTTTATTTGTATTATAAATGAATTGCTAAGGCAATAAACTGTTCCAGTGCCACATTAACATTGTCGGCATGCTCGCAGGGAGAGTCACCCGTCAAGTCACCACAAGACCAGGTCCATAGCAACGCGGAAGATGTTTCAATGTGTGCCTTAGCCGACGATGACGTCAAAAACATGTACTCCACCTTGCACAGCACTGGTAGAGTACGAGAAGCGGTAAGCAAACACGTTTTCCCGCTAGTTAGAAATGTACATGTCATTCTAATATTTGGTTGATCATAAATAGCTGATGGGTTTTTATTTGAGCTTGTTAGCCACACATTGACACTTCTTTATCCTTTTCTTCTAGTGCGTGCACTTCAGCCACTAACAACCTAAAGTTATCGCTAACAGCATGATGCACTTCCATTATATGGAACTTACTCGAATGTTATCCTTTATTGTACCTTTAGGGTGTGTTCTCCCTGAATGTTGTGTAATGAGATTGTATGTGCGAGGCGAATAGGGCTGTACTTTGTTGATCCATCCAATCACTTGCGATTACGCTGGCACCTTCGACGAGTCACGTATTCAAGCCGAAGGGCTAGAACCGCAGATAAGATTTTCGACCATGGACGAATGCGCTCCCAGCTATCATTGTGCTGGGTGTTATTTGTTCTTCTGGGGACGGGTTCGCCGAATAAAAAGCCGATTTCGCGACTCGCTTTCTGCCACTGCGATACTTTACCGTTACTTCAACGCGACAGAATTCTAAAGTAAGCTTGTTAACGCATATCTGCGTAAATAGTCGAAGAGAGCGCGAGAAAACCAGGAAGAAATTGGAGATACTATCTGCGCTTGGGTATTGACCACATTGCACTGTCCCCAAGTATTCAGACTGTTGCTAATACGCGAATAATCGAATACTGACCCGCCGTCCTATCGATTATTCAGTAAACAGAATGATCGTTCAATCGTTCGATTCATGTACTTGATGTGTGACGAATCCGTGGATTAATCATCTGCTCCAAGTAGCAATAGAATCATTAGCGTGAACTGGAATCCTTGTGAAATGAAACGTATGTCAAGCATAAATTTGACCAAGCAACCAACATACTTTTTTTTAGTCTATTCAGCGTAATTGAATCAACGTCGGGGAAGCGTCAGGGAAGCGTGCTCGTCTGGCACCCTCGAAGCCCGGGTGCGATTCTCATCGAGACCAAAGTGTGACAACTTGCATGTTCAAAACCTTTAGGTTAGTTTGTTTACAGGAACCTCCCTGAAAAATTAGACGTCACAGCGAGCATCTTAGAGTGTGGCTCTTAAAGTCACGTTCCTTCGGCGAGCGTCGGCGTAACAGAGCGAACGAGCATATCGAAGGATGAAAGAGCGAACGCGGTACGCAGTGGGGGACGAAAAAAAAACGCGTGGAGGAAGGTGGAGGAGGAGGGTATGGCGACAGCGCGAGGAGAAAGAAGTAGTGCGCTAGGATGGCTACAAGGTGGCGTCAGAGAAGCGCTCGTCGTCTATGTCTGCGGCGACCTCGGTGAATCTCTTCCCCGCGTCACCCACGCGCTGCCTCTCCGAATCTCCAGACTAGCAAGGCAGTCCCGTGAGGCTTCGCTCCGTTGTTTGCAACCTGCTGCACGAGAGAGATTGTCCGCGCCAGCCAATATATCGCGAAATGAAAACACGTATAGAGCTGGGCTGAAATAGCATTAGGGAATATCGTAATCGTCGGTGAAACCTTTTGACGTGTTCTTTTTTTTTCTCTCCGCACCGTCGGTGATTGTTGGCAGCAGGTTTCGGTGACGATATTTAAAACGGATTTTCGCGTAACTGGTCATATTTAATGCTTCCGCATTATTCAAGGTGCTGACGCTGGAAAATTATATTTGGCACAGACGAAGACCACGATCCAGACGACACCCCGTTGTACTTCCTATGCCGCCAAGAACACCACTGCCATAGCGTTTGCAGTCGTCACAATCTCCATGGTGGCGTTGATGTTGCTGGCCGGTCTGCTGGCGCCGACACGTCGCAGACGTGAAGCCGTGATCAAGTTGTGCAGCACTGAGGACTGCCTGATGCACTCGAGGCTTATCGAAGCCCACACAAACGCCAGCGTGGATCCGTGCAAGTACTTGAGCGCGTTCGTCTGCTCCGCGTGGCCCCTGTCCAAGGAGCTAGTCAGCTTTGCCAGCGGCACCACCAGGGAAGCGGTGGTGGCTTGGTACAAGGTAAAGTATCTATAGCTTTTATGTACTCGAGGGCCTTCCAAACATGTCGGTCATGATGTCAGTCATTGCAACCGCCATCCGAAGCACCGAAAGACAGTGCTTTTGGAGTGCAATGCTTTTTTTTTCTTTAGCTGCACCGAATGTTTGATAAGTTGCCTGTGGAAGATCACACAATGCCGACGATTGATCTAAATTACTCATTCAGGCGGCCATTACTTGAAGTTAAAATGCTGAATTGAACATATTGATTTATCCTTTTGGCGGTATACTGCATTTCATCGGGTACCCGCCGTGGTTGCTCAGTGGCTATGGTGTTGGGCTGTTGAGCACGAGGTCGCGGGATCGAATCCCGGCTACGGCGGCCGCATTTCGATGGGGGCGAAATGCGAAAACACCAGTGTGCTTAGATTTAGGTGCACGTTAAAGAACCCCAGGTGGTCAAAATTTCCGGAGTCCTCCACTGCGGCGTGCCTGATAATCAGAAAGTGGTTTTGGCACGTAAAACCCCATAATTTATTTTTTTATTTCATCGGGTAACAACTTCGTTATCACTCAGCGCAGGACGCGCCTGCATGATTTGGAACTCATTCGACGGTTATCATTGACTCTACTATTTTGTCTGTCTGAATTATCACCTTACATGATGTGATCTGACTGTATGCGCAACCAGAACTGTGTAGTATTTAAAGGGAAGCACGCACGCAGCAGCGATTACGTTGGAACATTCGACGAGTCATGCATCAAAGCGGACACGTATGACCCGCAGATTTTAATTTCGGCGAACGCCGACTTTGCTCACCGCTGTCGTTGTGGGTGAGTTTTAACTTCTTTTTCTGAGAACAAGCTTGTGCAATACTGAGTGAATTTTGTAACTGTCAGAGTTTTGACAGAGTTTTGACCGTGCGTCTTTATTCGCCCTTACTACAACCTGACATATGGTGGACGTGCTTTTGCGTTCGTGTACCGGACGCCCCCAAAAAAGCCGGTATTGTAGCCCGAACCCCGAAGACAGCACCAACGTCATCCGGGACCGGCAACGTAGCGTCAGGATACAAAACTTGCCTCCAGAGAACGGACATCAACCTGTGACGAACGGGAAGACCACGACCAAGTTGGGAGCCACGATGACGGACCCAGCATCGTCAACGTCCATCGCACTTTGACTGCCAGGGAGCCACCTACTTTCCATGGATCATCGTTTGAATACCCTGGAACATGGTTGGTACAAAAGAAGAATGCAACGTTCAACAGCTCAAGCGGGGAGGACAAACTGCGCCATGTCTATGTTAGAGCGCAGATCTTAGGCGCCCGTTACTGCAGCGATCGTCGGCGTCGGTATCGGCGTTGTCCATGGTAACCGAGCGAATGAGCACAGCGAAGAATAAAAGCAAATGAGGAGCGAAGCGGGAGATGAAAGACGGCGATAGCGAAGAGAGCGCGAGGAGGAGAACGGGGGAGGCGAAAGCGTGAGGAGAAAAGTCTAGTGCCGCGCAAGACCGACTTTTCGCCGGCGACGAATGCGAGATGGCACCAAAGTAGCGTGAGTTGTTTGTATGAAAACAAAGCGCTTCGTGAGCGGAGGTCGGCTTGCGCCGGCTGTTTCAACTGCGCCCAAGGGTCGTTAAAACAGACGTTTGGGCGAGATGGTAAGACATATTCGAAACAGAACTCGTCCGTGTCGTTTCTCCCTGCTTGTCCCCGTGAAGACCGCGCTGTTCTGTTTACAATATGCCCAAGAGTTACCACCGCGCCGCCTCTTGCGATTTCCCGATTGGTGAGACAGTCGCGACACAATTTGCTCTGCTCGCAACCTTTCACACGAGACAGACTGTCCGCGCAAGCCAATATACCCCAAAATGAAACACGTATAGAGCTGCGCTCAAATTTGGCGTTAGGTACTATCGTAATCGTCGGCGAATTTTTTTATTAGATGTCGCTGCTAGGACCTGGTTTGAGAACGATGACAATACCTGGCCAAACAGGTCGCCCGCTACCTCGCGGCGTGTCAAGACTGTCAGCGGCGCAAAACACCGCCAACAATGCCAGCCGTAACGCTACAGCCAATCGAGTCTTCTTGCCGACAGGAGTTCCGTCAGGTTGGAATGGGGTTACTTGAATATCTTTAGACTTCAGTAGTGGGAAATAAGTAGATCCATATGGCGACCGACTACCTTACCCGCTTCGCTGAAAGAAAAGCCCTGCCGAAAAATAGTGACGCCGAAGGGGCGCAATTCTTCGTCGAGAGCATCCTTCTGCGACAATGTGACTCAGAGGTCCGCATATCAAAGACAAACGGCCTTTACCGTAGACCTCACCCCCCAAGCCATTCTGAAATACAATCAGACAAGCCGCCGGAGCACAAGTGGCTACCACCCACAGACCAGTGGTCTTACGGAGCTGCTGAACAAGACTCTCGCTGACATGTGAGCAAAGTACGTCGACGTCAGCCACAAGACGCGGGATGCCGTGGTCCCATGCGTACCCGTCGCTTACAACAACACTGTGCAAGAAACAACGCACATCACGCCGTTCAAGCTGGTCTGTGGAAGGAGCCCGACGACGACTCTCGACCTCATGCTGCAGCCCGTCACCCACGAAGACAGTCTCGACATCGCCGCCCATTTCGAGCGCGCCGAACAAGCTCGAAAGCTCACCCTCCTGCGCATCAAGAACCTGCAGAAGTTAAAATTATGGGGTTTTACGTGCCAAAACCACTTTCTGATTATGAGGCACGCCGTAGTGGAGGACTCCGGAAATTTCGACCACCTGGGGTTCTTTAACGTGCACCTAAATCTAAGTACACAGGTGTTTTCGCATTTCGCCCCCATCGATATGCGGCCGCTGTGGCCGGGATTCGATCCCGCGACCTCGTGCTCAGCAGCCCAACACCATAGCCACTGAGCAACCACGGCGGGTTCCGTGCACCTATGAGCGCGAGTGAAGGCGGGAAAATTTGAGGTGTCCTTTCGTACATTTTTTTTATGTGGCCTCACTGCCTTGCTTCTCGACGAATGCTTCACGTCTGGTAATGCGCATCTTGCGAACCTCGTGCAGCCTAACATGCCTGACCTCGTGCTCAGCAGCCTAACACCATAGCCACTGAGCAACCACGGAGGATAACCTGCAGAAGTGACAGACGGCACTACAGTATTCGACAACATTACGCGGAGTACCAGGCCGCGGACCATGCATGGGTTTGGATCGCAATACGCCGAAGACGATTTAGCGGGAAATTTTTGCCACCCTGTTCCGAACCATACAAGATCATCCGATGTATTCGCGCACTGTACTTTGACTTGGCACGACCTCACAGTCCAGCGCGCCAATCACTGGCGCCGCTCGCGGCCAGAAATAGTCCACGTTGTGCTCTTTAAGCCAGCGCTAACGAACTCTGGGACTTGGTTTCTTAATTTGTTGGTTATTTTTGTCTACCTCACGCACTTTTATTTCCTTGCTCTCTTGTTTGTAGCATCGGGACGAAGCTTTCAAGAGGTGGGCCTTGAAACGTGCACTTATCTTTTTGTCGAGAACCGCATTTCAGCCGCCAACAAGTTAAGGTTACCACTCATCGCTAGACGCGCCTGTATGGTTTGTAACTTGAAGATTAGCTTGGATTCCATCTGATGTGTTCGATCGCCGGCGTTGCTCGTCGCTTTGGTTGGGCTTGAGTGTTATACTTCTTTTGCTGGGCACAAGTTCGCCCCACCCCCCTCAAAAAAAGTGTTAAAGTTTTAACTCAAAGTTCTGAGACTGCGTCGCTCTTCACCATCATTACAACGTGACAGTATAACAGAGATACGGTAAATAACTTTCATGATGAATTACTTTAGGACACACACTTTAAACTACAAATTGCAGTTAGCGAGAACGCAAGCTATATCAACTGGGAACAAATTGTAGGATGGCATCGGTTACGATATAATACGCCATAACTTGACGTAAAAATGCACTATTGTTCCACATAAACGCAGTTATATGCATTTAAGCACAAAACTAACTGGAACGCCAATGAGTTTAGTCAAACAATTGAAAATTATTCTCTCGAAACTGGCGTAGGCCCGAGACTTCGTTCTCGGTCAGTTTGCCTTGCATACACCCTAGGTAGATTGAAATATGTGCCATTTATTACCGAAACATATAATTATTGTAATTATACGAATTATCCCATTAAGCATTGGGATTTCTTGAAAAAGTGACGGCCTCCTCATGGAGCATCTTAAATCACCACTTAGAATTGTGCTGTTTGCCACAGGCACCTTTAAAAAAAGTTCACATAGCTAAAGAAGAAGCCGTAGCCAGGTGTGTATAATCTGGCCACCTATTTCAACAGAATGTATGATAAAGCTAGCGGGTTTACGCCTACTTTGGGGAATAAACAACGCTTGGGATCGCGGCGTACTGCAGATGACATTCGCGTCCGTTTGCGCGTGTTGTTTGTTTAATGTCAGTGCCCTAAGGCTCTGTTTCTTTCATCATCAATATGGTTGATTAGAACGGATCTGAGTTTGGGATGTAGCAAGCTGCCATACATGTCATGTGTTCAATCTTGACCATGAGGAGAGAGAATTGGGAATGCGCTGCAGTGTATGCGATTGTACATGTGTCTACGCGTATGCTAATGTTTAGATTAAGGGCTAAGAAAGCATAACAGGAATGTTCTGAATTGTCTGGAACAGCTATCCTTCCTGCACGCAGATGGAGCTAGAGGCGTCCACCTTTGTTACTTTTTTTTCAGGACTCATCGGTCCTGACTATGAAACGTGACAAGATGACCAAACAAATAAAACGGATTTTGAGCCAGATAAATGATTACATTGTTACCTGGCTGTCACATTTGCAGAAACTATGTGGCCTATGAAAATTGTAAGGAATCTATTTCACTATTGAAGAAAGTCGTATTATGCTGTGTGGCCTATGGCAGCTGTAAGTAATCTGTGTGACAGTCGCAGAAAGTTATGCAGTTAATTTTTCCTTTTTTCCTTTGCTTTACTATTTATTTTATTGTACACGACCAAACCATCAATCACTAATACCACACTTTCTTAAGTGCTATCATTGCAATAGCTATCACATGGACTAGTTGACTTAGAATACCTCAAGTAAATCATTCGTAGAACTTCCACGCGTTTGTGCAACATTAACTGATTTACTCAGAAATGCACACAACTCCCGGCTGACTACGAAAATTGTGTCCTCACCCCGAAATTGTGGCGTTCATGCTTTTCCAACAATCACAGGGCTTCGAAAATCTCCTGGAAATGAGCTCGGCGCAATACCTTCCGGCGAAGAAGGCGTTGACTATGTACCAGGCCTGCATGCAAGGAAAACCTGCCCGCCAATACAGACGCGCCGGCATGGAAGCTCTCAAGAAATTCATGAGGCAACGTCGAATCCTTTGGCCTGGCGAGCCTGACGTGAACGTGAACCCCCTTGGCGTACTTCTCGACTTCGCCTTCAACTGGCAGACGCCGTTTTGGCTTCACGTCCAGGTAATGCAAAAGTACTGCCTTTAGTGAACGTGAAATCACACCGCAGGAGTTGATTGAGAGAGAGCCCTTTAGTATGTATGTTTACTAAAATTATTATGTGGACGAGATTGACTTAAACCATAAAATACCTTTAAAGCACTCTGAAAGTAAGGACAAGTATTAGCAGCAGTGTGGGCCAACAGTTTTCTTAAGCCAGTGAAACACTTCAGCTGAATGATTTAGTTGTAATCAGGTTCCTTTATTTAAATATTAGGCCCTTGCAGAACATTACGCGTTTTAGGAGATGGTTTATTTGCTATAACACCGAGATTACGATCAAAACAAAGCTGCTACTCATGTTATGTCAGATGTTTTTCTGACGAGCAGTGGTAGTTACATAATGTTGTTTCCTCTTCCAAGTCTGGAAGCGAAGTACGCGCTTGAGCTACTGTGACGTCATCCATAGAAATCCGCGTAGAGAGCGCGATGAAAAGGGAGCGAACGCTTCTGCTCCCGCTCCCTTCAACGCGTCTTCGATGCTTTGAGATCACGTGACCTCCAACACTAAGCGCACGCAAAAACAACCTACACGCAACGAGCAGCCATCTCGATCACCGAACCTTTGCCCCGCTGGGTATTACCTCCAGACAGGCGCACTACCTGGCTAGAAGAGAGACGTACGCTCACCTACTCCCCCCTCCCCCGCCTTACATGCGCTTTATCATGTGACTTGCAACAGTGGGCGCACATCAAGCCACCATCCTTCTAGGCTCACACTTTCCCTCGCATCTGCACCGTACGCTTTGCGGAGCGCCATAGGATTTCATCCGATTAGGACTTCATGCGAAACCTCGCGGTGACGGCGACGCTGTCGACTACGTCAGTAATTCCCATGGAGTGTCCATGTAATTGCTACCGCAGCGAAACATCGACTAGATATTCCTTGAATAAAAAGCGTCAGCCAACGTGAGCTTGGGTAAAAAACATTACGACATGCCGCTCTATAGGTTCAGAAATGACTAGGAAAAGGCAGGAAGAGCAATTTCACAAGCAGTCCGCATATAATGAAAGACGTTGGCACGCTGGAGACATGAGGTTAAGTTCCAGAGATCGTGTTTTTTTTACCTTTAACAAAGGTATGCAATAATTTTATTTTAAATTACTCGCGCTCAATTGTTTGCCCTACGTCCGAGTATGATGGCTCATGGCTGATCTTATTTTATTTCTTGCCTATGTCTCTTGTCGTGGACGCGATGAAAAAGTGAGTGATTCAGACAGTACGCGGCTAATTGCATTTGACTCTGGTGTAGAAAATAACTTGAACACTGTATATTGGGCCTGTACCGATAAATTCAGAAAACATGCTTTACCTGCTGAAATTAATTGTGGATTTCCACTGACACTATATCCTACGACCGTATGTAACAGAAATAAAAACCTGACTGACGAACCTCCAGAATTATCTCAGCGCATTTTCCGCCGGAGTGACTTGATTGAAATTTGTATATTTTTGATACCCCTAAGGACACATGTATTTTAAGCACAAAAGTGTGGTCATATTAGTGTGTCAAAAATGTACTGTTCCAAAAACGGTTATAAGAGAGGCGTGCAAAGTTGACTTTAATAAACAGAAGGTGCGAGACCTTCCTTGTAGCTGTCACCAGTGTGCATTCAGCTGTTCGATTACACTTTCACTTCCGTTAGTGCAGTTGCACCGAGTAAAGCAGTGCCGAGAGTAGTATGGTGTACTCCAGTTTGTCATAAAACATACCTGTAAACCAGTGAAGGCTGCCGCATGACGTTGCTGTACTTTGCATACGTCACTGGCACACCTTCACGGGACACCAGCCGCCATTGGTAGCAGCATTAAAAACAACCATGCGATTTTCTGCCTGTCTTTTTATATAAAACTGCAGGTTTTGCAAGGTAACCGCGGCCAAAGGAACAGCCTCGTTCTACGCTTGGGCAACTTTATAACATTCTGGTCCAATTACCACCAAAGCCTGGTATCTGATCAGGTCTACTACAAGTACCTCATGAATTACTTCGAGGCATTCGCCGACCCCAGTGACAGAAGGCCGACCAGAGACGAAGTTGCCAGGATGGAGTCGATCCACTCTGACGTGCTGAACCAATTCCTGGACTTGCAGACACGGAACAGAAAGGCGAGAAAATTGACCAGCTGTATCAGTGCTCCGAACATGGCTAGTTGGTGAAATGCTGAATTTCTTGTTCTATAGGTCACAGGCACGAACACGAAGGAGGACTCGAAGAATGAAGTGTTTCACTCGTTCGACACTGTTTATTCGTTTTCATGTCCATTTGTTTTTGTTCTTCACTAGAGCAAAAATGATAGATCGTATTTTATCAATCCGCAATTTCCCTCGTTTCATGTACGCCCGACTGTGAAACAGGAACATTTACATTATTCTTGCGCATTTCACTCATGATGCGGAATGTACACGATTCGAAATCAAAGTTTCAGATGAATCAAAGACCTGGTGTTAGTACCATCAAAGTTTTCATAGTCTAGAAGCAGTGATGAATTATTCTCCGTAAGTTGTTTCTTTTAATGCACACCTCCACCCTGGTCCATCCAAGTTTAAGTGAGCGTCTGTAGTCTCTTCAGTTCAAAGCCGAGAGACCAGATATTTTTTTTCAGCAATGTCCCATTGCACCATCACTTTTATGTTGAGGCATCTTCCGGTTAGTCGACATACACTTCCTGACAGGTCAGCGGGATAGAGTATACAAGCAGTTATGCGCATTTCAAGTAAGGTTTCTTGTGCTTCATTGTGCCCCAACAGTTCTGATTCTTCCCTATGTTTACCTGTCTGCAGCGCTGAAAGCAGCATTCGCGCTGAACAAAAAAGAACGTTACAGTCACATCAGAGTTTTCACCTATTTTTCGCATGTTATGCGAAATTTTAAGGGATGGCTTATGGCCACATTTAGTTATTGTCTTGCGGATAACCGTTGTAACCTTACAAGCTTAGCCTTTGCGCACACTCCTTTCTCAGTCGCCTCCCCTCTTCATTTCATTCAAATATGCAAAATATATTCATGCATAAACACAAACCCTTCTCGCATAGAAAGAAACCTTTAGTTGCAGTTCAGCGCTCGTCGCCATGTGATTAAGCGTTCGCCTGCGCCTCAACCAGTAAATGTAACAAGTATGAAGATAAGTAGCAATTTTCACGAAAAAAGAAACATAATGGCAGTTGAGTCTCCCATTTAGACCAGTTTTCTCACCATATTTTGCGGAAACGCTATTTGTCGAATTTGTTTGTAAATTGTTTAAGGAATATCTGGACCCATTTTGACGCATCTACCTTTGTGGCTAGGACGGTCGCAAACAACAACGCTTAAGCACCTCAGCGTATCATGTTTAAAGCAGTTTCAGTTTTGTTGACGTCTAATAACACGCACGCAGTTTATCTGCCTGTGAGTGCTTACCTGAAGATAGAGGAACGCATAAACAAATATTGAACACAATAACTTCAATCTATGCGCTCACCTCGCACCTAGTGCAAACGTAACCAGAGACATCACCTTGTGCATGAAAATAACGTAAACTCAGCCTGTTACACGTACTGCGTATGGCCGTGATATTTTCCAAATAGCACCGCGCTGTTTGTGCAATACAATACGTAACGTCTCTGCACGCTATTGAGAAGACTGCCCCCATGGAACACCCCTGTGATGATAGTGACAAAACGTCGCGTCTTCTTACGCAGCATCCAGCCGAATTCCCGCTGTCCGATATAGCGTTGTACAGCCCAAATACAACGACAGACGTGTGGGTCGCCATGCTTTGTGAGCACGTCGCCATTTGGCCTGAATTCGAGTACGGCGACCAAGTCATGGTAGAGGACACGGCACTCCTGGAGACTGTCAACGCGTTCTTCGTGAAATACGATCGACGTGAAATACTTCGTCACATCGCTTGATTTTTTGTCCAGGTAGTGCACAATTTCTGTCTAAACGCCAATAACATAAATATCAACGCATTGGAAGGGAGCAACCTGCTTTGCCAAAATTAAACAGTTACTGCAGTAAAATGACAGCCATTTTTCGAGGAATATCGCTTTTGGATCATTTGCCAGCGAACATTCATATAAGGAGTAATACTCTTACTGTGGACTATTAAAACACTTTTTACTGACAACTTTCATGTTTATTGCATTGAACTGAATTTTGGCATTTAACTAGCGCGAACCACTAATTAGTCATGAGGCACGCCGCTCCTGATTAATTTTGACCACTAGAGGATCTGTAACGTGCCCGAAATATGGCCGCCACGGTAGGTATTCGATCCCGCCACCTAGTGCTTAGCAGCGCCCCAAACACAATAGCCAGTAAGCCACCGCAACGGGTTCATGTTTCTTATTTATCTAAAGTTGCTTTGATAATTCAACTGTTTACCTGCGTCCACAGCGTCCAGCATGGCCCAGAAATTTACATTATGTAAGGAAGACTGATTTGTATAAAAAAAAAACATTTGGTTCACACACGTGAGCCGCCTGACGTCACAAATAGGTGAGTTTCATTTTCTGGCGCATCCAGACAAATGTTATTTGAGTGAGACAGTGTACGAAGAACATTTTATTTAAGAGAGCAGATAGTTGTGCTAGTTGCTTGAAATACATCCTGGATATATCCAAGATGATAGCCTTGTTTTGTTTCGTTTCGGCTATCATATTTATTGGTGCATGTGTTAGGAATGAAATTCATTTGTGAGACAGCACTCGTCCTTGTCTTTTCTCGGCTTGTCCTCGTGTCACCCTGCAAGCTTTTTCAGTAAACATTTTATTCGTTAGGTTGTCACCAACAACAGTGTACTTGTATTCTCAAGGACGACTCTTCTTTAATATGATAGGCAAAGTGCAGAGGTGGAACATCTACACTTGTATTGCTACGCAATCCAGTCCTGGGAAGCAGGAAGGGAAAGAATAAGGGAAGAATATCAACATAACCTTACCTGGTGTCGGTAACGGTAAACATGCGTGAAACTTAAGTGGCAGACTTTCACCAGACTCATCTACTCCATAAACATAAGAGTTTTATGTACTCGAAAACGCCTACGTATTAAAGTCCTTCCGTCATAACCGGAAGACGCTGAATATGCCTCACTGCTTTCTTGGTAATATTTGCAAAGCTGTTACCTTGATGCAAAACCATTTTTCTCTTAACTGTTTGGTTAAACTGAAAGGTGCGCGTTTTTTATGCGTATGATTTCAAGGATATGTTGGCGTCCGAAACTCCACAGGTAACATGCCTCAATGTAGAAGTGTTAGACACTAATGACGACAAACTACCATAACTTGTAGGCGTATGTGGTGGGCAGGAAACTAAACCTAGCCCTGATCGCACAGGACTGCAATGCAGTGTAAACAAAAACAATACAGCGAAAATATAAATCAGAAAAGCAACAGTGCTAAGGAAGATATTCGCATAAGTTGAACAATATTGGACACGGTATCATGATGATGATCACAAGACCATGATCGCAGCCACCGCATCAGCAAACATTAATCGATAACCACTGATACGGACTACACACTTCAATATCTGGATTTTAATAAAATATGAGTCTTTCCCTTGCAGGTATCATCTAACAGTCATGTAAAATACTCAAGAAACTTCATTAAACTAATGGAGCGAGTTCTGCATGGCGCTTTTTAGTGAAGGGCACAATAACTACTCCAAATGAAAAAAAAGGTCTGTGATCCAATGTCGTTTATAGAAAACCTCAACGAGTGTCTTGGTGAATCGTGATCGCCTGTTGCACAAAAATATATAAACGAAGAAGGAGAAAGCTCATTTGAATTGCCTGGATGCAACGTTATGTGAATACAGTTTCAGACTGAGCTGAGAATAAACCTAATATGTCTCATGGAGCTCAGAGAAAAAGTGACGTCAATTCCTAGGGTAAAAAATTCTAAGCAGCAACGAAATTACAGCGGCGACAGTGAAAGTAGAGGTTTGTAAAACTGGACGCGTACGTGAATAAAACTAGGCAAGCCAAGAAAGGTTTGTGCTAAATTACATAGAGAACTCAGTTGCGCAATAATCGGCGCTGCACGCAATCATAACTTCTAGCTCAGACTGGCAGCTGAAAATGTGGAAGCGAATGATTCTCACAGTAACTGAAGTGGCTACTTTCAGTGCTTGAATTTGTAGCATAAGCGCATACCATTGGTGCAATATCCGGGCGCGTTCATGTAGAACTTCACGCGCAAACCACAAAAGTTGCGATGACAGCCAAAAGTCAAAAAGCCCTGACGGCATCGTCAAGGTCATTGTAGTCTAGCATACGCATGACCCGAAGTCCAACCGGGCAGCCCCGAGTGAATTTGATGTCGGTGAAAAACGAAGACTGATGTTGCTTGCTTCTCCGAAATATCTCAAGGAATTGCCTCCACGGAAGAGGGTACGATGGTGCAGGAGACCTGCTTGGCCAGAAACCAAAGAAAGTTAACATAGCAGAGCGTGGGTGTAGGCCAGTTGGTTATTTATGAATTTGGGAAGCTCTCGTGCTTTGGTTGGCGGTATCTTTCCAAGTTTCCGAAGAAACGCTTACAGCATGGATAGAGTAACAGCGAGAAGTGGGGAAACCTGCGTGGATGAATTTAAATCGACTCCTGTATGCAGGCTAACGAAGGGCGCAGGCTTTCAGTGGTTCAGAGCAAAGATTTTGCTTGTCTACTCTGTACAAACTGAAGACGAGTCGACTATGTCACACAATTTTCGGTTGAAGTTTCTCGCAGTGGATTACACAGTGGTCGCGGACTTTCTGAACTAAATTTCTTTTTCATATCAGATTGGCCTCTGCGGACTATTATATACGTTGCGTGTAGACTACAGGGCGGAAAATGCGGCACATCGCCGCTTGCTGATGCAGTAATAAGCTATTCTATTGCGCTTATAGGGATTTATGACGATTTTATGAAGGAAGAATAGACTCCTCCTTTCTCTACGTTGCCCATTGACATCATTAGTGTAGCAGCACAGATTTTCTTGTGTGCTGCGATAAAATTGTTTTCTTATGTTCTCCTTTGTCAAGTCTATCATTCTTTATCCGATTGCTGGCCAACACGGTTTGTGTTTTAGCGGGTCCCACCTTTGTTTTTTTTGTGTGTGTATACATCCACAACCTGTGTAGCTCGACATAGTCGGATAGAGTGACCAACTATCGGTTTACAAACCATATTATCTATTCTTGCTGGTTGTGAAGCCACGTTGCGGGCTGCGAAGCCCAATCTTGGGAAGAATGCGCGAGACGATCGATTTTTGGCAACCTTTTGCATCACCACTGTTTTTCCACCCTACCTAAAATTCAAATGGCCCTCACGGGCACACAAAACCTTTTCCGCTCAAATTGTATTGATAAAATATCGCGCAAGTAATTCTTATTAAAGTCTATCATTCCTGTAATTTTTTTACAGGAATGAATATTGCTCTAGCAATACGGTTGGGACAGTTCGTGTGGAATGAGCAATACCTGGTCTTGACTTCGAGTTAGGTGTGCTAACTTGCTTGCCGACTTTAGCCTAAGCTGAAAATATCTTAACTGAAAATCAAGATACCGTCCCCTGGAGTCGGTAACACTAAGTATGCGTGAGACATGAGGGGGAATATTACACCATACTCATTCGCTCAATAAGCTTTAGTCTACGTGACTACACTGGCGTATAAAAGTCCTTATGCTATAACGTGGTGGCGGCGAATCCACTTTTCTGCTTTCCTGGTAACCTCTGCGAAGCTGTTGCCTTCGTGTAAAGCATTGTTCCTCTTAACAGTACAGTAAAAAAAGAAAATGGCGCGTTTTTATGCGCATGACATCAAGGATAAGTTTGCTCCCGAAAAATCACTGACAACTTGCGGGCTCACGATCGGGACGTGTTATACACTAATAATTATTTACTACTATAACTTGTAAACATGACGTGCGTAGGAAGGGGAACATCTAGAAAAGCTGCCGCCTGCCTTCTAGCCACATTATTTCAAAAGTGGAAGCCACCTGTTGGAGGCGACCACTCGGCGCAAACAGATACTACACTCACTTCTTGCTTGCATGGGTAAGACGGGCTTCGCAGCCCAACTCTAAGGTGCCAGAACTGCTCCAGCCTCCTCAATTCCTGGTGGTGATTGTCTAGAGGGGAGGAGAGTGTGGTTTAGTAAATGTGTATTAACAACTGCCACAAGAACAACAACAAAGTATTCCAAAAGGTGTAGTTCCTGCAAGATAACTAAGATGTGTGATTGAATACGCGAATTAGTATAATACGACGAATGTTCCAGATTGTAGCTCACGTGCTTTACAAGTTTAAAGGTTGAAATTTCGCCTAGGGGAAACTGGTAAAACGGAAAATGGCAGCGCAGTGGCTGCGAGGTTGCTCTGATGAGCTCAAGGTTTCGGTTTTGATTCCAGGGTGGGAAAGCCAGATTTTGGTGGGGGCATCACGTGGCAGCGCTCGTGTGCTTCCATTTAGGGCCATTTTAAGAAAAAGAGCATAGTCGACTAACTCTGGAGTAACCCACCACGATGTGCTTCGTACATATACAGATAATCATTTAGGCACGTAAAACCTCAAAATGTAACAAATGTTTGCACGCGAACTATTTATGGGTGTTAACCCTAGATGATTTCATTTTGTAAGATTTGAAGGCGTACTTGTAAGAAAACTAGCGCAGACTTATAGTTTTACGTAAAACTGCATAGATAAACGAGCTGCGCAATGATCGTTGCTGCGCACAAAGAGTATTCCTAGCGTATGCCTCGGCCGCTGAACATATGCAAGTGAATGCAGCTCGGAATACCTAAGGACTACCCAAATGACTTTACTCAAATGACTAATACCCAACTGACTTTTGAGCGCTTGAAATTGGAGCAGACGCATCTAACCTCGTGGCAAAAACAGCAGCACTCTCACACGCAACTTTCCAATAGGTGCGCAAAAGCACAACAGCTGCGATGACAGCGAATCGACGAAGAGCTCTGACCGAATCGTCAAGCTTAGTGTACTTTAGCTCGGACAACACCTGAAGTCCAACCATACCAGCTACGAAAAAAATTTGACCTCGATGAAAAACGAAAACGGATGTTGGTCATCTCTTAAAAGCATCTCCGGGAAATTCCTGCGAAAAAGCGGACGCGACGTTTCAGGACGCCAACTTGGCCCAAACCCAAAGAAACGCTTGCAGCATTGGTAGAGCAACAGCGGGAACCGGGGGATCGGGCATGACTGGATTTGGAATTTACTCTTTCGTGCAATCTAATGATGGAAGGAGGCTTTCAGTGCTCGAGAGCAAAACATTTGCTCATCTACTGAGTGCTGGCTGCAGACAAGGTGGCTATTTCAGAATATTTTCTGTTCTAGGTTTCCGCAGTGGATTATGTAGCGCGTCTCAGCTAACGTTAGAGAAGCTCTTAAAAAAGAATTGGCAACAGAAACACAGTGAAAGATACGAATTATGGACCTACTCTCTGACGACCAAAGAGTGTAGGTCTTATAATTATATCTCGCACTCTGTTTTCTTTGCAATAATTTGGTTTTCCTTGAACAGCTTGGCTAACGTTACCTGGGACATGCCATACAGTGGACGTGGACCCAAAATGTATTATTTTATTTTCAGATCATTTACGTAGTATACATCTTACTATTGCTAATATTCGTATTTTGTGGACTACAGTCCGCAAAATGCGGCATATCACAAGTAAAAGGAAATCATAATCAAGCCAGTATATTTCATGTATATGGATAAAGGATGCTTTTATGAGGCAGGACCAAGGACTTCCTGATTTACCTTACACATTCAATAAAATAACTAATGCAGCTGTACATGTTCTCACGTGTGCTGAGATCAAGTTACGCCTTCTTATTACGCTCTCCATTGACTTTTCTATTATTCTGTATCCGAATAAGTGGCTTATCCGGGCATTGGCCACTTCGTCTTCTGTCTTATGTCATCCCCATTTTATCTTGCGTGTTTATCATTAACCTGTCTAGATAGGCATACTCGGATTTAGCGGACCGACGATTTCCTTTACAAGCCTTATTATCTATTATTGATGGTGGTGATGCCACGTCATGGGAACTACGCTCTTCAATATTACCCCATCTTGTTATCCGCAGGGTTGTATAACTGTGAGTTACTGTGAGTTGCTCTTTATTAGTGAACATGCCTGAGCTTTTGTCATGTCTACAAGAGCGTTACTAATTTCATATTTGTACTAGGAGCGAAACGAGCGACGAATAATTGTTAAAAATGGTTGCCACCTGTATAGCAAAGCTATGAACTCAACCGCACTGTCGATAGTGGATAGTTTTCACGCAGTTTAAGGTGCTCAATATCAGATAAATGGCCGCTGTTTATTTCAATCCGGGTGGATTGCTGTATTATGAAGCATTGCTGTATTGTGAAGATTTGGTTATTACGGTACTATCCGTATACATCTGTATATCTGTTAGTCAACATACATACTACTGCTTTACTGTGTTTGAAAACCTGACATATACTTATAATCCCGAGCAATTCATCTAATATCCATGTTCGAAAAGTATTACAACACCCTTCGAAGGCCTAAGTTTTATGAATTGCGCCACTTCTATTTATAATGCGCGCAATTTCTCTAACGAGTTATTACATGCTTCTTGCATGTTTTCAGCGATATTTTCGCTTTGCAGGTTCTCTTTTCGCTAAATGAAAGAAACCGAAGTGAGAGACTTAAATGAGGTTGTAATTCTCAGAGCAAAAAAGAAGATCTTGGCTAAACAGAGCAACAACAAAGGCGCTAGATGCTGCTTGTCAAACTTAAAAACCCATTAGATCAGTCACCACGGCTTGTTAATGTGAATCTCGATAAAGAATAGGCTACGTTCCCCATCTTTCTTTTACACTTCTGTTCGGGGAAGTTCCCCTCTCCTGCACCTGTACTAAACCGTCTAGACTTCCTGGCGCATCTTGGCTAACCTACCTGCCTTTCCTGTCTTCTATTTCTCTGTCTGTCTCTCTCTCTCTCTTCAAGGTCTGTGCACTTTCTTCCTTTCTGACTCTGACGGCTCTTGACTTTGACCGACGGAGTTGTCAGAGGCTCTTGATCGGAAGGCCGTGTTTGGTTGGGGCTGGTGTGGCGGAGCCTGTTTAGAACTGGTTTGGGCCAGTGTGGGGTGCCGCGCCGAACAGACATGCGGAAACAGGCCCTGTGCGCATGCTTTTGCACAATTTCACGTATCGCTTCTGCTACTTGCGCGTGATGTCTCCTGGTTTGTTTGCTGTGAGCTAGAAGTGAAGCTTTGTGACGCGGAACCACCACCAACACAGGATGTGCCCCTGCTGCGCACCCAACTGTCCCGGCCACTACAACAAAGAGACCGAAGTGCGAGTTTTCTTTTTTTTTCCCTTTCACAAACGACTATGACCGTAGAGCCAAGTGGGTAATGACCAATCCGTTGAGATTGCAATGACATCCGTACGGTCCGAGATCTCAAGGTTTGTCATCGTTTTTTTGCACTGTTCACGATTATTTTTCTCGCGTGATGCGCACCTTGCGATGTCTTTCGTAGACTAGCCATGGCATGAACCAAGTGGGTATCATGATTGTGTTGTGTCTTCAAATTATTGTTTCAGTGCTATTTGCTGTAGCGAATTTGAGTATGCGCAACAAAGAAATATTGCTACGATGTGAAGAGAGGTTTAGTTATGTTTATAGGACATTTACAAGGCATCACTGGTATACAAGATGGAAGTTAGACAGCGCAACATCAGCGAGTGTCGTCTGCTGTGCTGTTTTCATGAGCTTCGTCTCTGGCAGTGCTTGGTAATAAGATGATTCAGACGACGGTGACCCACAAAACCAGCCTGCACAGTCGTCTGTTGTATCATTAATTTTCTATTTTGAGAAAAGCATTAGTAGGATCCGTCCGCTGTGTTACATGTTGCGGCTGGAAATGTCTTATTTCCGGCTTAACTGCTTCACTTTTGGATGAAGTTTACACTTTGACAGTAACATACAAAACACGTGCACGCTGTTATTGGTTATATTCGGATTATGTCACTTGTCGATGCATACGTCCGTGGCGTAATTCTTTCAGTATCGGGCGTCTGTGCTAGAGTTCTTTGAATCGTGCCGTAGGACAAATTTAACAATGTTTATCGAATTATTTTTTGACAGTAAACTTTGTTGAAAATGACAGATTTTACTAGGCAACGAAATCCTTTGAACCCATAGCGGCGAGGTTTAGGCAAATTGGCGTACTCCCCATCATTCCCATGCTGTCCGCACCACCCTCATCGCAACTCCCGTAGACACTAGTACCAGAGTTCACCGTCGTGATTATTGTTCGAAACTCTATCGTAGCAACAGAGGTGGGCAGCCTGCACTTATTGCCTGATGTCCGCGCGTTGCTCTTTGCGAGCATGCTGGCTACAACGGACGCGCAGCACGTATTCTCATCCTCCGAAGCTTCGCCTCTGCCGGGAAAGTGCGACACAGCTTGTCTCACCCGACGACACCCTTCTAACGCGATTTCGCGAAGTAGAGGTAGAGGCATTCGCCTGCGTTGTACCCGGTGCTTCACTGGTCATATTATACAGAGCACCACATGACACTAACGGTGA
Organism: Dermacentor variabilis; assembly: GCF_050947875.1. Lineage (NCBI taxonomy): Eukaryota > Metazoa > Arthropoda > Arachnida > Ixodida > Ixodidae > Dermacentor > Dermacentor variabilis. The sequence goes on from NC_134576.1 coordinate 112,384,554, forward strand.
TATTAAAGACTGGTACACAAGGTCCGCTTTCGAGAACAGGTATGCTGCCACGAGTAACTGCAAAGTTGAGACGTGGTTCACTGCCGTCTATGCGGGTGGAGAGACGCGGGTGATGGCTGGCGCGCCGGTATACGGCACAGACAAGGTCACAGAAACGTGATCCAATTCGTGGTGCGCCCGATACATGCGGTGTTTTGCCAAAAGTAGAATAAACAACTTATTTATTCGCTAGTTTCCACCTGGAAACAAGGCTGTGTCGACTAATTTCAGCACCCAAGCTCTCATTAGCGCTAAAAATCTCGGCAACAAAAAGTTTTGTTCAGTATTCCTTTACCTTTTACTAGGTAGCTTTTCATAATGGCGTTCTTAGGCCACATATAGGAAACTACGGGGGCCGTCAAACTTCTCCATCCCCTGCCACTGCAACCTCCACAAACTAATAGAATTCTGGGGATGAATGGTTATTCAGCTGTACTTTCTAACAAAAAAAAAAAAGAAATGGCGTAACCTACTCTGGACGACTGGTAAAAAATGAACGCAGTAGAATTCGTCAAAACTACGACGAGAATAGTGGGGAAAATTAATAAAGAAAGTTATTAGGCGGTTAATTTGAATTGAAGCGCCAACATCTAAAAATAGACTGTGAGTATGGATAACAGAAAATCATGAGCAATTCCGTTTTGTGAAGGTAGAGGACCAGCAAAGCTGTCTAGCGCAAGAAAACGAGGTGACACAGAATTTTGAACAGAGGCACGAACATATGTATTGTCTTGATCGATAGTCATCGTGAAGAAACGACCGCACACACATTTATCTTTATATATACGCCTTTCGTTGCATACATTCACGCTTTCATTTCGCGATAAAATGAGGCAAAGAATTTGAGACCGATATCCCTGCACCGACTGGCAGTGGGCCGTCAGCGCCTCCGAAAAGGGAGGGGCGGTGTGGGAAGGAAGGAAGGAAGGAAAACTTTATTTGGTCCTGCAAGTAGTGATAAGTAATCACTAAGCGGCCCGCTCCCACGTCGGGACCGGAAGGCCAAGCCTCACGGCCACGTCGTGAGCCTGCTGGACAGCCCAGAATTGTTCATCCAGGTCCGGGCTGCCAAGTGCAGCCTCCCACCTGGACGCATCCTTGATCGCCGAGTCTTCAATTCTTTCGCAAGACCAGAGCATGTGTTCGAGCGTGGCTAAAGCACCACAATCTTGGCAATAAGGCTCTGTATACGTATCTGGATAAAACATGTTCAGTCTCCGTGGGCAAGGATAAGTACCAGTCTGTAGTAAGCGTAATGTAAGTGCCTGAGCCCTGTTTAGTTTAGGATGCGGCACACTGTAAACCTTGCGATTAAGAAGGTAATACTTCGTGATTTCATTGTATGTGGAAGGGGAGTCTCTGTTCTCGTGGAGTACCGCCACGCCGTTGCGCGGGGCAGAGCGGAGGGTAAGATCTCGCGCTGCCTCATGAGCGGACTCATTGAGATTCGGAGGGGCTCCCTCGATCATCCCAAGATGAGCAGGGAACCAACATAAGTAGTGTTGAGAGATCTCACATGTCTGCATAATTTTAAAAGCAACCTTAGCCACCGAACCCTTCTCAAAGGCCCTAACGGCCGACTTTGAATCGCTATATACAAAAGGCCTGCGCCTGTCAACCAAGGCGAGCGCAACTGCCGCTTGCTCCGCGACCTCTGGCCTATCAGTCCGAACGGTAGCAGCGTTAACGAGACTGCCCTCATTGTCCACGACAACTATGGTAAACACCTTTCTCTCCTCGTTAAAAGAAGCATCGACGAAGCCAACCTTCTGATTCTCATCCTGAATGAGTCTCAGTAGGCAAGCTCCCCTGGCCTTTCTTCTACCAACATTTCGCTCCGGATGCATGTTCCTGGGAACAGGCTTTACGTGATACCGATTACGGATCTTCACGGGAATACCGACATGAAGCTGCGAAATCTCCTGAGGAACACCTAACTCTCTCAGAATATGCCGACCCGTGCTAGTCGTAGAGAGACGCACCATCTGCGTCCTCTCCTGAGCCTCAGCTATCTCATCCAAGGTATTATGAATTCCCAGCTGGAGAAGTCGGTTGGTGCTGGTGCACATGGGCACTCCCAACACTTTCTTCGTGATCTTCCTAATCTGCGTGTCAAGCTTCTCCTTCTCCGATGGTTTCCACTTGTGCATGGCCGCCACATAAGTAAAGTGACACAATACAAATGCGTGCATAAGTCTAATGAGACTATCCTCCTTGAACCCCGTCTGCCTGTTGTCCACCCTCTTTACTAGGGGTACCGCATTTTCTGTCTTGGCAATGATCTTCTGGATCGTCAGCGTGTTGGCGCTGTTCGACTCAATAATCATCCCCAGAACTCCGATCTTATCAACCCTAGGTATGAGATCGCCATTTCTGGTACGAAGCTGAATGCTGAGCTGGTCCACGGGGATCCATCCCCTTTGCTTGCGTCCCCTTCTAGTGGGACTGTACAGCAACAACTCCGACTTAGAGGGGGAGGACCTTAACCCCGTGGAGTCCAAATAATTCTCAATTACATCTACTGCCTCCTGCAGAACACTTTCGATATAGCCCTCACTACCACCGGGACACCATATGGTCACGTCATCTGCATACATGGTGTGCCTAATCCCCTCAATCTCCAAGAGCTTCTTGGTCAATCCGACCATGGCCAGATTGAACAATGTGGGCGGGATGACGGCCCCTTGAGGAGTACCCCTGTCTCCAAGATTTAACATCTTTGACTCCAGCTCCGCAACCTTCAAGGTAGCCTTCCTGCCTGACAGGAAGGACCTGACATAGTCATGAAAGCGCGCGCCGAGGCCAAGATCCGAAATGGACTTAAGAATAGAAGAGTGCCGAACGTTGTCAAAAGCCTTCTCCAGGTCCAGCCCTAGGATGGCCTTAACGCCCCTTCCATCTCCATCAATGACCTGATGCTTGATGAGCTTGATGCTTGATGAGCTTGATGCTTGATGAGTGTGGGAACGCTAGCAAAATGAAGGCCGTCAGAGCCAGCTGTGGAAGAAGACAACGATGAAGGCGCGAGCAGTGGCACAAGCAGTTGCTGGTGATGATAGTTTAGTTCTGAAATATTGATTGAAGGACACGATAAATACACGGAACACCAGCCATAAACAGCTTCACTGTATTAAACATTACAAAAAAATAGAAATTGGGAAGCAATAAGTTTAGCATGCGATAAATCTTGTATCGCTGAAAACTTCAACGCCCCTTCAAGCGTTCCTGCAGCCGAAACATAAAACGGTAACGCACACACACGCACATACACACACAAAAACTACCCGCTGTGGTGGCTAGATCGCGGAATCAAATACCGGTCGCGGCGGCCACAATTCGATGTGGTCTAATTGCAAAAACGCTCGTTTTCTCTGCAATGGAAGTACGTTAAAGATCCCCCGGTGGTCGAAAGTAATCTGCAGTCCCATACTACGGCTTGCCTTATAATCAGATCGTGGTTTTCGCACGTTAAGCCCTAGAGATCATTCATTCACACAGAAAACTAGCAACACACATGAGTCAATAAAGCTTCCTTTTTTTCTTGAGGCTACAAAGTTGCACAAGGCCACCAGTGGCGCTCCAGCATGATCAGAAAGATTATAATCGAAGAAGAAGAAGAAGAAGAAGAAGAAGACGCCATCTTGCGCTGCGGTGTTCCATCTGCTCACCCTTTGGAATTACCATGGAACCCCTTTCGCAAGGAGCCTCGAAGTCCCCCAAGGCGGACAAAGCCAGGCGATCTCCGAAAGCCTACAAGTCAGACCTTGGGCACAAAGGCGCGAAGAAGAACGCTAAAGAAAAAGGTCCCAAGCCTAGAAAGTCCCACACTACAACAACGGAAGCCGCGGAAACGAGTGAGTGCCTGCAACAATCTTGTACACAGTATTGTAGCCATTAACAATTTTACTTTGTCGCTTGTTTGTACACGACAGTGTAATTAAAGAAAACGTGATAAATGAACACATTTGGTCGACGTGGAAAGCCAACTCAAGAGGTACTGGCCAACGTTAGCCCACATTTACTTAACTCCCTCGCTCTAGTACCTCAGTGCCTGTGAGGATGCATTTAGCCGATGTAGTGATAACAGGTTCGTTTTAGGCCGTGGCAATTGCACTTTGTTGAATTTTGAATGCAAGAACACTCGGATCATTATCCTTCACTGTCCCCCAAGTTGTGAAAATTATTCGTGCGCCCTCTACGGTGGCGTCTTTGCTAAGCTAGGTATTTCTTTGCGGCGTTATATTCCGATGATTTTTTGTTCAATGAGTCAATTGACAGCTCGATCATGTTTGTTGGGTCGATTACCATTTCATTTAACATTTGGTGTTGTGCATCAGGAACGCCGATAGAGACGCCAGAGAACGCTTTTTCTGACATCCGTTGCCATTCCTCTAAACATTTCCAAATATAGTTAACAGCATCATAACCATCGCAATAAATCAAGCAATCTTCTCATAAAATAATCGAATCACTTTCAGCGGCGGGGTCAGTGAGAGTTGACCAGACAGCAACGGTGCCGAAGCCAGAAGAGGAAGTTTCATTAACAGGACCGTCAGCGGACCCGACCTGCCAGGCAGTTCCATCATTGACCGAAAGGCGAATAGTCGCGTTTGTGGGACCCTCAAGCGGGCCCACTTCTCACGATCTCCAAACTGAACACGCCGCAGTGCCTCTGACGTCATCAGCGGAAAAGACCGAAGGAGCTGCCGACCATGCGTCGCTGCCAACATCGCCCACAGGGGCCGAGGAACATCCCGTCGATACCGCACCGGTACGCCCTCCTGAAACGAGCCAACTAATTCTTTCAGCCTTGTAATTGCTCGACATTGAGACGGGCCAGCCGCTTGCATTCCTACAAGAGCTGCTACTGGGAGCTTCGCAGTGCACCCAGCATTGGAATGATGGTTATCACGAGAATATGCATGGGCTTGGTTACCCTGACTTTCAATGCATCGGAATTTCGCACGTTTATCAATTTTAACAGTTTATTTTGTAAGAAATGCAGCAAATTGCAGTGATTAGGAAAGCGTTCAAATACCCTCTGATTTCGTCCGTCGATAAAAAAATATATAATCTACTAGAAATTTCGAAACAGATTCTCGAAGATAACGCCGCAAGAGCGTCTAAAGTATCGGGCACGAAGGTTAATCCAATCCCTGTACTCACACGATACAAGCCCGGGGTAGCTCAACGCAGCACAAGAATTTTGTTTATGAATTATTGTTGGAAATTCGTATGTCTTGATGCACTCCACAGTGGACTTCACCCTAGAATGACTGCGAATCAATGCTCGCGAGGAACACCGTTTTGCGAGAAAACACGCCTTTGGGGCAGAGTCTCTCTTATGGTGTAAATGTGCGCGTAAGGCTGAAGCTAGATTGTTATACGTTCATGAAAATTTACTAATGTGTCGATTGCGGCAGCGACGCTTGCAACCACTAGGAAGCGGTAGCGGTTCCATAGGCACTACATCTGATTTAGAAACCGTATTCTGTCTATAAACTCAATTAAGTTTATTCAACAATTCTTTTCTTTTTCTTAAACTGTATGACGTGCAGTAACAGCCCACTCGCATTGCGAGAGTACAAACTGGCAGCGATGTGGCGCAGGCTGACGTGATTGACACCGAAACCCGCATGAAAGTGATTTGTATTTGGGTTTCCGCCAGCGCGTTATCGGAAGGGACCTCATAGGAAAATATCAGCAGAGGTATGGCTTGCCCTTGTGAGCAGATCTTTTATTTCCATCGTGGGCTAAGGTAAATTCATATAATACACGCACAGTGCTTCAGCAACCTGCGCGACACTGTCGCATGGCCATGGCTCACGTCTACAACGAAGAGAAAGCTGGCATAGTGACGTGCGTGCATTCGGTATAACGCAGGTATTTCACCGAAGAAGACCATCATCCAGCGGGAAGGACGAACCAGCACCGGCCAGTGGGACTTTGTCAGAGAAAACTCGAGCCTTGGACGCTCTCCTCAAAGGTGAGCTTATGAAAGCTGCGATTTCCCAGAAAGAAAAAAGAAATTGAATATGCTATCTTTTTTTGCTATGAAAGACTCTTAGAAAAATAAAGGAAACGAAAAATATATTCGCTGTCTCTCGGCCACTTCGAAACGCCAACAGTTTGCCCTTTGCAATGACACTGGGTTCCTCGATGATGTTGAACTTCGTTATCTCTTTGTGTGAATATGCAAGCTTCCTGTTTGTAGGCTTTATCACATGTAGAAACTCCGAAAGAATGAACATCTCTGCTTACAATTGTAAGAAAGAAAAAAAGCCAGTCACTCTTGTGCTTCTCAGAAACTTGCATATGAATTGTGCCGTAATACTGCTATATTCCATTACAGATGCGTAAGCATGTCTGGCGGCGTGTCATTGGTTTTTATGAGGCTTCAGCCATGAGCACACTATCGCCCGTGAAACCGCAAGGCATCACCAACCGCCAAGTCGCACTCTAGTAAAATAGCAACCTAGAGATGGTGCAAGTTCGCAATTTGCCTTTTCTACTCGAATTAGAGCATTTGTCCATTATATAAGTATTCGGCGCAATTAACCAACTCCGTCGTTTACGTCGCTCAAAAGCTTTCTTCACATTTTTCTGATTTTCACTTTTCTGTAAGGTAAAATAAAAGACCCGTACATTCTCTTTACGTACCTGGTACAGTCGCTTACAAATTCTAAACTATGCTACAGAAACTGACTCAATTTCTTTCCTTATTGCACAGTTTGATAAAAATGTAAAGTTCAGCGTCATCGAGTATTGTAATGGTGGATGGAGTATGGTGGATTCTGGCGGTCCAGTGAGGCGGGAGAGATTGCGGCGAGGGCAGCCTCAGTGAGCACTCGGACGAATCGTGAAAACGATAACGCGAATTAGAAGGGTAGAGACATGCGAATGAAGTAACAAAATTTCATCCTTCACAAAGACGCAACCTGAGCGCTGAAGTAAGCAGCACTGTGTCAGTGGGAATAGTGGGTGCTTCCGAATCCCCTCTGGATCAGCTCAATAGACAGTACTAAGTTTGTGTGTGTTTGTGTGCGCGCGTGTGTGTACTTGTGGGTACCTGTGTGTTTGTGTGAGAAAGTACCCACGCGCTATACACGGATCAGTTGACACCCCATTGAGTCCAAAGACAAGACGTTACAGACATTGCCTTTGGGAAACCGCAAGCTACGGGACATTCACTTTGAAATTCGGAGGTGGTTTTTCTCGCCCCGGAGAAGAGGAAGACAGGTCAACGTGGATCTATCTTCATTGCAAATGAGTCATTACTCTGGGAACATTCGCCTTTGGTTTCAGCAGTCTCAGCAGCTGTGCGTAGTGTTGATTGCTTAGTTATTGAATGTGTGCGTTCTTTCTCTTGATCAAAAAAATAATAATAATGGAGCGAGAGGTAACAGCACCGAGATTAGGGATAACTTGTGGCTCCAGTTATGATTTCAGCGGATGAATTGCTAAAGCGCGCAAGAAATATTAATGCGAAAGCGTTAAGGGTCACGTTTCGTATAGAAGGCGATGTCGGCGTCTTGCGTCGCACGTCGTTTAGCAAATGATCATTCTGAACCACAACCATGCAAGCCCTCCGCGTGGCTCAGAGGCATTACTGAACTTCTTGAATTCCTCCATGTAAGATGCATCAGAAAGATCGCAAAGCACAACCAAAACACAGCCTACAGACATGATAGCGTCGGATTCTCATTTGAATATACTAGACAACATAATTACGTTACGCGTGATCTCAAACATAAACCCCTTTTCCAGCATTTCTACCATTCCTTGAGGGGCGCGCTCCGCTTTGTTCCTTGAAACGACTCCACAAAGATGGCGCTCGCCTCCGCGCATGCGCGGCAACACGTGAGAGGCCGCGTTTCTACCAGAAAGCTCGGCCGCTTGCCTTCGTGCGCAGCGTTCGCCAGCGTTCCCGTTAAACATTGCGGTTACATAAGCCTCACTTACCGGGAAGCGTGAGACGCAGTCCTAGATCCTTGATTGCTAGCTCGTTCCACTCTTAAAGGCCATGCTCAAGGGGCATCCAAACATATGTAAACTCAAGTGCAAATTACACCAAATGCAATACATACAGGCGGGTTATATAACGTAGATATTGAGCCAGAACATCACCTTCCATGAAGGAAGGATTTTGCGAGGGATTCTGCATATTTAAATAAATAAAGAGCTGACTAAGAATTAGTTTTACATAGAAGAGATGATCTTTGAAAGCAAGCCAACGAGCACTGCGTCGGGAATCATAAAAACCCGTATATACTGCCTGGGTTGACTACGGTCATTAATTACGGACTGCTGGTTTACACGGTATCTATGGATGGCGCTTAACAGCGAAGATGAGAATAGATAAGAGGATTCGTTTCTTGGCACTGGTCTTAACACAAACTATAACAGTTAGGGTCATTGCCACGCAGCGAAGGATCCAATCCAGCCTGGTAAACGGTGGCCGACCCGCAAGCCCAGCTGTGTCCCTGAGAAAGCTATCGCGATCTCGCAGCCAACCAAGGAGCGCTTCGGAGGCCTCAGAGACTTCTTGGGATTTCGGTCATCAGCAGCGTCTCCATTAAAAGGGGTACGCCTTGCGAACACACTGTTGCGCTATACGAAATCCGTTCTATTTTTCTTCTGTTACACACTGTCACACACACACACACACACAGATATATATATATATATATAAATATATATATATATATATATATATATATATATATGTATATATATAGAATTATGGGATTTATTTCGCACATATGTTTCTTGGGAATTCGCGCGTTGCTGATGCCTCAATAAGGCATTATCAGGTAGTGTCCTCCAGCGGCGACTCTTACTGGCGCTGAAAATGTTTACGAATGTTCTTTTTTCCGCTTTCGTGTGATATATGTGGTCTGCAATGAAGTTCCAAAATTTTGCAAGAGCACAGCTTGCGCGCAAGAACATTAAAAGTGGGAAGTTTGGTTACCCTTCCTCGCACGAATCCTTGCAACAATCTATAAAGCGAATCTAGAGTTTCTACCTTGGACAACTGGAAAGGTAAATGGAATGTTTCATTTTTGTGAGTGAGCTGCTTTACTACAGTTATAAAATAGGACAGGCGGATACGAGAGAAAAGTTATATTAAGAGACAAAATAACATGTTTCGTTTTCACGAGCAAGCTGCTCCACTACATATTTTATTAAATGCGACAGGCGCTTACAAGAGAACAATTATATAAAGAGAAAATTGATGTAAGAGGTTTAACTGGAAAGGTAAATGGAATGTTTCGTATTGAGATGCTAGCAGCTGGGCTGCAGAGTTTTTTATTAATATTATTACCTGAAACAGGTGGGTGCGAGGCAACAATTATATAAACGGAATTCTATTAGGAGGGGTGCAGAGGAGGTTGAGAAACATGACCCAATGATGTCTCACGGAGTTCGAAAAACAAGTGGTGCCGATTCGTTGTGACGAAAATTTTCTAGCAGTGATTAAGTTCCAGCGGCCGCAGCGAACGACCAGTGTTTTACACCATTGAGTAGAGTTCTGGATGGATACTGGGTTGTCGGGATATTCTCGGCCAGGCTCATAGAGATCGTAGATATGAGGGTTTGCGACGCCAAACTAAGCGTTTACTTCGGTTATAAAAGAATTGCTAACGCAATAAACTGTTCCAGTGCCACCTTAACATTGGCGGGATGCCTGCAGGGAGAGTTACCCATCAAGTCACCGCAAGACCAGATCTATAGCAACGCGGAAGGTTTTTCAATGTGTGCCTTTTCCGACGATGACGTCAGAAACGTGCATTCCACGTTCCGCAGCTCTGGCAGAATACCAGAAACGGTAAGCAGATATGTTTTCCCGCCACTTAGTAACGTACATGTCATTCGAGTATTTGGTTGATTATAAATATGAGAAGGGTTTCTATTTGAGCTTGTTAGCCACACATTGACACTTATTTATCCTTTTCTTCTAGTGTGTGCTCTTCAGCCACCTACAACCTAAAGTTATCGCTAAGTGCATGATGGACTTCCATGATTTGGAACTTACTCGAATGATCGTTTATACTATCTGTAGCGCATGTTCACCGTGAGTGTTGTGTAATCAGGGCCGCTATAACGTAACGCTATTCCAAACTTTTCTATTCCAATTCTGCAATCATCCCTCCGCCATTGGCCAACAACCTTTTTAACCACCCCACTTCGCCTGTCTGTCACGCGACGTCATGGATAACGCGGTAACTCCGCATCTGATATGATGTGAACACAGTGATTAAGCATGACTGCAAAGAACAAAAGAAATATAGTTATTTCTGATTCGGCGCCTTGTCGCCATTAGACCTCCGCTATTCAGAAGTTTTCGATCGGCACCCACTTCACCTGCATGTCACGCGACGTCACAAAACCGCGAAAACTCACCGCGTCAAAGTGACATGTACGCGTTATTATGCCGAACAAAACTGAATTTTCCTCTGAATAGCCGCAGGCTGTGCCGTTCAGAAAGGAATAAAAGATGGCTTCCGCCGATCGCTCAGGCACTGACTACTCGCACCTGCCGAAGAGCATGGGTTTATTTTCGTACAATAATACTTTTTGCGCGGCTGTGTGATGTTTTCGAGCACTTTCCGCAGGTTTACGACCTCGCTCAGTCAACTTTTCTTTGCTGATGATCCTTTCTAGCGGCAATATTAACCTTCCGTTGCATGCCGCCGCGATTCTCGACAAGGGACCCCAAGCTAAGTAATGGAAAGCGGACCAATCGCAGACGCCGCACCACCCTCTTCATCTGGTTATCGATTTTCAGTGCATTGGCTCGGCCCCATCGAATCCCTCTCCACTTGAGCCGCGCTCCACGCCTCTTATCAGACAATTAGATAAGGCAAGCTGCTCAGTGTAGGCAATGTTATTCGTTTTTAAAGCAAACAAAAGTGTCCTCCTATAAATAAGAATAGCATTTGATTGTTCTCCTTAAAGAACCCTGCGTGTCACCGCCCGATGCTTGCGTCGGCGGTTACGCAAATTTGACTTCAGGAGATTGGAATCAAAACATATTGGAATAGTAAAACTTGTTGCTGGGCAAGTTGGTTAGGATCTATTGAATACATTGCTGCGCCAAAAAATCAAATAAAAACTTGGGAGTGAGAATACGAATCAACAGGTCGGCCGCTGAACTTCAACTGATTTTATTCTTACCGCAGAGCGTGCAGAATGAACAAAAGCGCATGCGTACATCATTGTTGCCTATAGCGATTACAGTGACGTTTTTAACAGCTGCAACTTGTTTTTAAACCGAAAAGCAGAGATATAATTAATACAACTCGTGCCTCTCTCTTTTATGTGATATGCCCCCAAACTTGCTAACGTACCACCAGTCTTGCCAAGTATCTTTATCTCATGAAGTAGTGGCTGGCATCTGCCTTCCAGGCAAACCATGCAATGCGCAGGCAAATACGCATTACCTTTGTTGATTACAGACAATTCATGCTCCCAGGTCCGGTCATCAGCCCATCTCCCCGCTTGTCCAAAGTGGGATTTCGCACATTTCAGCGGTATGTCGTAAATAAAGCCCTTCGCACCTTTCATGTAATGTCTAGTGCGCGTTTTCTGGCACCCTGACTTTTTATCAATGCGGCTTATGTGCGGACACAGTCCAGCCAACTTGCGTGGCGCCGAAAAAAACAAATGGCACGCCAAACCTAGTAGCGACTTTCTTCAAGTTCTGGGAAAGCTTGTGGACGTATTGCACCACTGCGGGTTTGCAACGTTTTTGGTCGGGCCTAGGGGGATGCGTTTTTTCCTTCACATTCTGGAGGAATGTTTTTGTCACCGCCCCAATGACTGAGCTCGGGTAACCGGCTGTGTGTAGCCTCGCCAATGGCTTAGTAAAGCTAGCCTGCATCGGGTGAGGGCACGTTGGGGCGGTGTCAAAAACATTGCTCCAAAAGGTGAAGGGAAGAAGGCATCCCTCTAGGCCCGACCAAAAACGATGCAAAGCGGCAGTGGTGCCATATGTCCACAAGCTTTCCCACAACTTGAAGAAAGTCGCTACTAGGTTTGGTGTGCCAATTGTTTTTTCGGCGCCGCGCAAGTTGGCTGGACTGTGTCCGAGCATAAGCCGCATTGACAAAAAGTCAGAATGCCAGAAAACGCACACTAGACAGTACGTGAAATGTGCGACGGCCGTTATTTACGAGATACCGCTGAAATGTGGGAAATTCTACGTTGGACAAACGGGGAGATGTGTTAATGACGGGGCCCGGTAGCACGAATTGTCTGTAATCAACCAAGGTAATGCGCATTTACCTGCGCATCGCATGGTTTGCTTGGAAGGCAGATGCCAGCTACTACTGCATAAGGTAAAGATACTTGGCAAGAGTGGTGATACGTTAGCAAGAGAAATTTTGGAGGCATATCACATAAAAGATAGACGCACGAGTTGTATTAGTGATACGTCCGTTTTTTCTGTTTGAAAACGAGTTGCCACTGTTAGAAACGTCGCTGTAGGCGCTCTATGAAACACTGATGTTCGTATGCGCTTTTGTTCATTGTCCCCGCCCTGCTGTAAGAATAAAATCAGTTGAAGTTCACCGCTCAATCTGTCGTTTCGTACTCTCCCTCCCAAGTCCTTTTTTTCTTTTTTTGGTGCAAAAATGTATTCATTAGATATTGGAATAGTTTTACGTTATAGGGCCGCAGATTGTATGTGTGAAGCGAACAGTGTTATACTTTTGTGAGGCATGCAAGCACCTGCGATTATGCTGGCTCCTTCGACGAGTCACGCATTAAAGCCGAATGGCTGGAACGGCAGATAAGATTTTCGACCATGGACGAATATGCTCCCCGCTATCATTGTGCTTAGTGTTATATGTTTTGCTGGGGACGTGTTCGCCGAATAAAAAGGTAGTTTCGAGACTCGCATTTTTCCGCTGCGGTTCTTTAACATCACCTCAACACGACAGAGCTCTGCAGTTAACGCATGTCTACGTAAATACTCGTAGAGAGCGCGAGGCAACCGGGACGAAATCGGAGATCCTATCTGGGCTTGGACGGGCATTGTCCATATTTAGCTGTCCCTAAATGCTCAGACTGATGGTAATACGTGTATAATCATATACTGACCCGCCGTCCTATCCATAATTGAGTAAACAGAATGACTTTTCAATTCTTAGATTCATTTACTTGATGTGTGATGAATCGGTGGATTAATCATCTGCTCCAGGTCGCAGCAGAATCATCAGCGAACTGGTATCCTTGCGAATTAAAACGTACCTCAAGCATCAGTTTGTCCAAGCAACCAACATACCTTTTTCTTGAGGTTATTCAGCGTAATTGAATCTAACGTCGGGTAAGCGTCGGAAGAGCGTGCTCATCTCGCACCCTGGAAGGCCGGGTGCAATTCTCACGCAGACAAAAATGTAGCAAATTGTATTTTCAAAACTTTTAATTTAGTTTGTTTAGAGGAACCTCCCTGAAAAATTCGACGTCAAAGTGAGCATTTTAGAATACGGCTCTTAAGGGCCCATTCCTTCGGCAAGCGTCGGCGTAACAGAGCGAACGAGCATATCGAAGGTTGAAAGAGCGAACGTAGAACGCAGCGGGGTACATAAACGCGAGGAGGAAGGCGGAAAAGGAAGGTATGGCGAAAGCGTGAGGAGAAAGCCGTAGTGCACGGCGATGGCTACGAGGTGGCGCCAGAGATGCGCACAAGGTCTATGTCTGCGGCGACTGGGGTGAATCGCTCCCACGCGTCACCCACGCGCTGCCTCTCCCAATCTCCAGATTAGCGAGGCAGTCCCCTGCGGTTTCGCTCTGTTGTTTGCAACCTGCTGCAAGAGAGAGCTTGTCCGCGCCAGCCAATATATCGCGAAAGGAAAACACGTATAGAGCTGCGCTCAAGTTGCATTAGGGAATATCGTGATTGTCGGGGACATTTTTGACGTGCTTTTTTTTTCTTGTGGCGCCATCGTTCATTGTTGGTAGCATTTTTCGGTCCCGCTGACTAGGACGGATAGTCGCTTAATTGGGCATATATAATGCTTCCTCATTATGCAAGTTGCTGACGCTCGCAAATTTTATTTGGCGCAGATAAAGACCACGAACCAGACGCCACCCCGCTGTACTTCCCGTGCCGCCAAGAACACCATTGCCATAGCGTTTGCAGTCGCCGCAATCTCCACGGTAGCGTTGATATTGCTGGCCGCTCTGCTGGCGCCGTCGCATAGCGGAGGTACAGCCCCGTCCATGTTGTGCAGCACTGAGGACTGCGTGATGCACTCTAGGCTTATCAACGCCCGCATAAACACCAGCGTGGATCCATGCAAGGACTTCCACGCGTTCACCTGCTCCGCGTGGCCCCCGTCCAAGGAGATATTCAGCTTTGCCAGCGGCACCACCAGGGACGCGGTTGTGGCCTGGTACAAGGTAAAGTATTTATAGCTTTCTTTTCATGTACTAAACTGCCTTCCACAACATGTCCGCCATGACTTAAGTCCCTGCATCCACCACCTGCAGTACCGAAAGCCAGGGATATTGGTGTGCAATGCTCCTTTATTAGCTTCAACCAATTTTGAAGAATTGCTTGTGGCATATGGCACAATTACGACCATTGATCTAAATTACTCAATGAGGCAGCCATTACATGGACTTGAAATTAAAATGCCGAATTGAACACATTGACCCGTGTAATTACTTGTCCTTTCGTCGAGTGCACTTCACCGGCTAACAACTTAATTATCACTCAGCGCAGGACGTGCCTGCATGATTTGGAACTTACTGGAAGGTTATCTTTGAGTCACCTATTGCGTCTGTTGTCACCGAACTTTGGTGTGACCTGATCGTATGCGCGACGCGAATTGCCTAGCATTTAACGGGAAGCACGTCCGCACCAGCGATTACCCTGGAACATTTTACGAGACATGCATAAAAGCTGACGTGCTTGACCAACAGATCTCACTTTCGACGATCGCCGACTTTGCCCACCGCTGTCGCTGTGGGTGAGTTTTAACTTCTTTTGCTGGGTACAAGTTCGCCCAATATTGAGCCAATTTCGTAACGGACACAGTTTTGACAATGCGTCATAATTCACCACTACTATATACAACCTGATATCCGGTGGACGTGCGTTTGTGTTCGTGTACCGGAGGCCCCCAAAGAGCCGTTCTTGAAGCCCGAACCCCGAAGACCGCGCCAAGGTCGTCCCGGACCGACAAGGTAGCGTCACAATACAAAACTTGCCTCCAAAGAACGGACTTCAACCCGTGATGAACTGGCACACCAGGACCGAGTCGGGAGCCACGATGACGAACCCAGCATCGTTAGCTTCCATACCAACTGGACAGCACAGGGAGCCACCTAGTTTCCGTGGATCAGCCTTTAAATAACCTGGAACATGGCTGCATAAAAGAAGGATGCAACGTTCAACAACTGGAGCGGGAAGGGCAAACTGCGCCATGTCTATACTAGAGTGCAGATATTAGGCACCCGTTCCTGCAGCGAGTGTCGGCATGGTAACCGAGCGAATGAGCACAGCGAAGAATGAAAGCGAATGAGGAGTGAAGTGTGAGATGAAACACGGCGATAGCAAAGTGAGCGCGAGGAGGAAGACGGGGTAAGAGGGTATCGCGAAAGCGTGAGAAGAAAAGTCTAGTGCTGCGCAAGACCACCTTTGCGCCGGCGATGGATACGAGATGGCGCCAGTGAAGCGTGAGTTGTTTGTGTGAAGAGAAAGCGCTGCATGAGTGGACGTCTGTCTGCGGCGGCTGCTGTGAATCACCCCAGCACTACGCCTTCCGATTTTCCGATTGGCAAGACAGTCGCGACACACTTCGCTCTGCTTGCAACGTGCCGCACCAGACAGATTGCCCACGCAAGCCAATGTATCGCGAAATGAAACACGTATAGAGCTTCGCTGAAATTTGGCATTAAGGACTACCGTAATGGTTGGCATTTTCTTTATATGATGACGCCGCTAGTACCTGGTTTGAGAACGACGACCATGCTTGGCTACAGTTGACACCCGTTACCTAGATACATGCCGAAACTGTCAGTGATGCCAGACACCACCAAAAATGCCAGCCGGAATGTTACAACCAATCGATCCTTCTTGCCGACCGTTCCGTCAGGTTGGAATGGATTTACTTCAATCTTTTAGACGTCAACATCTGGAAATAAGTCAATCCTTATGGCGACAGACTACCTTACCCGCTTAGCTGAAACGGGAGCCCTGCCGATAGATATTGCAGTCGAAGTGGCGCCATTCTTGTCGAGAACATCCTGCTGCGACATGATGCCCCGCAACTCCTCATAGCGGCACACACACGCCCTTTATCATAGAGCTCCCCCCTCCCCCCCTAGCCATTGTGCAATACAATCAGACAAGCCACAGTAGCACAAGTGCCTACCACCCACAGACCAATGGTCTTGCGGAGCGGCTGAACAAGACTCTAGCTGACATGTTAGAAAAGTACGTCGACATCGACCACAAGACATGGGATGTCGTTCTACCGTGCGTACCCTTGGCTTGCGACACGGCTGTGCATGAAACAAAGGACATCCCGCCGTTCAAGCTGGTCTATGGAAGGAACTCGACGACGACTCTCGACCTCATGCTGCAGCCCGTCACCCACGAAGACAGTCTCGACGTCGACGCCTATGTACAGCGCACCGAAGCTCGACAGCTCACCTTCCTGCGCATCAAGAACCTGCAGAGAAAGTGAGAGCCGGCACTGCAATATTCGGCGACACTACGTGGTGTACAAGTCCGGTGACCGTGTTCGGGTTTGGACCGCAATACGTTGAAGACGATTTAGCGAGCATTTCTTGCCCCGTCGTTTCGGACCCTGCAAGATCATCCGACGTATTGGCGCACTGGACTGTGACTTGGCACTGCCTCATAGTCCAGCGCGCCAATACCGTGCGCCGCTCGCGGCCTGAAATAGTCCACGTTGTGCTCTGTAAGCCAGCGCTATAACGAGCTTTGGGACTTTGTCTCTTCATTTGTTGGTTATTTTTGTCTACTACAGGTGCTTTTAGTTCCTTGATCTCGCGTTTGCAGCATAGGGACGATGCTTCTTAAGAGGGGGGTATTGAAACGTGTACTTATTTATGTTTTTGTCAAGAACTTAATTTCAGCCTCTAACAACTTAGTTATCATTCAGCGCTAGACGCGCCTGCATGATTTGGAACTTAGTCGAGGTTTAACGTTGATCCTATCTGTTGTGTTCGATCTCCGGCTTTGCTTCTCGCTATGGTTGGGCTTGATTGTAACTTTTAGTTAGGCGCAAGCTCGCCCCTCCGAAAACTGTTACATGTGTACATCAAAGTTTTGACATTGCGTCGTTCTTCGCTGTCACTTCAACATGACAATATAGCAGAATTCAGATAAATAACTTTTATATGTAAATACTTTAGGGCACATACTTTAATCCACAAATTGTAGCTTAGCGAGAATGCAAGCCATATACACTTAGAACGAATTCTGAGGATGGCACCTGTTACGAGATATACGCGACTAAACTTGCCCTAAAAATGCAATATTGTTCCACATAAACCCTATTATATGCACTTAAGCACAAAAATAACTGGAACGCCAGTCAGTTTAGTTAGTTAGTCTAGTCAGACACACCAAATATCATTGTCTCGAAACTTCGTTCTCGAAGTTGTTCTCGAATTCGTTCTCGAATTATTGTATCAAATCTTCAAGAATGTGCTCCCTGTCAGTATGCTTTGCACACGCCCTAGGTACAATTCGTAGATTGAAACATGTGCCATTGATTACCGAATGAGATAATTAATTAGTGTAATTGTGCTAATTATCTCGTTAAGCATAGAAATTTTTTGACCAAGTGACGGCTTCCTAGTATTTTAAATCACTGCTTAGAAGTGAGCTATTTGTCACAGGTGTTTTTTAATATGTTGGCATAGATAACAAAGAATCTCCTATGATATCATTATTTGAGCCAGCTGTAGCCAGGTGAGTATGATCTGGGCGTGATAAATGAGCACAAAATGTTTGGTTTGTTGTTAAGTTTTGATTTTATTGTTCCTGTTCCATTGCGCTTGTCGATTTTTCATGTACTTTATGTCACAAATGTCAGTCGTTCTCAGTTGCGCATTTCTCGCGATATAGAATACTCTTCTTTCAAATATTTTCATTTTGATGCATTGTTGCCAGTGCTTTCCACTGATTTATAATTGAAAGTTTTGTCGACAGGCAATGTAGCAAATATTACAATGATGTTGGGTGAGATGCTTGGGAAAGGGGGGGGGGAAGTGGGTTGACACTCTGTTGGACATTATTGCCCTTATGTCTGCCTCCTAGGTAACTGTTTTCTGATGCTTAAATAATATACTTTGACTATGACTTTTACTTTGACCTATTTCAGTGAAATGCATGATAGAACTAACAAGTTTATGTCTACTTTGGGGAAGAAACAACGCTTGAGGTCGTGGCATACTGCAGATGACATTCACGTGCGCTTGGGCGTGTTGTCTGTTTAATGTCAGTGCCCTCAGGCTCTGTTTCTTTCCTCATCCAGGTGGTTGATTAGGACGGAGCTGAGTTTGGGGGGCAGCGAGCTCTAACAAATTGCAAGCGTTCGTTGTTAACTATGAGAAGAGAGATTATAGTGCGCGTCAGTGTATGTGATTGTATATGTGCCTAGGCTTTTGTTAAATGTTAGATGAACGATTAAAAAATGTGAACAGGAGTGTTATAAATGTTACCGAACAGTTATCCTTCCTGCACACCGCACAAGGCGCTGCAGGCGCTCACGATTTTTTATTTTGCGAACTTATCGTTCCTGGCTACGAGACGTGAGAAGAGCAAACAAACAAAAAGGATTGTGAGCTTAGCCAGATAAATGATTACATTGTTAGCTGACAATTATATTTGTAGAAAGCTATGTGACCAATGAAAATTGTAAGGAATCTATTTGACTATCGAAGAAAATCGTATAATGCTATGTGGCCTATAAGAGCTGTATGTAATCTGTGCGACATTCGCAGAGAGTTATGCATTTGATGATTTTTCCTTCTTGCTCTGCTTTACTACTTATTTTATTGTGCACGATCCAACCATCTATTACTAATACCACACTTCGCTAACTAGAGTTACCATTGCACTAGCTATCACATGGACCAGTTGACATAGAATTCAAGTAAACCATTCGTAGAACTTCCACGCGCTTATTTAGCATTAACTGATTTACTCAGAAATGCACACAACTCCCGACTGACTACGAAAGTTGTGTCTCCACCGCGAAGTCGTGGCGTTCATTTTTTTCCAACAATCACAGGGCTTCGAAAATCTCCTGGAAATGAGCTCGGAGCGATACCTTCCGGCGAAGAAGGCGTTGGCTATGTACCAGGCCTGCATGCAAGGAAAACCTGCCAGCCAATATGGACGCGCCGGCATGGAAGCTCTCAAGAAATTCATGAGGCAACGTCGAATCCTTTGGCCTGGCGAGCCTGACCTGAACGTGAACCCCCTGGGCGTACTCCTCGACTTCGCCTTCAACTGGCAGACGCCGTTTTGGTTTCAAGTTCAGGTAATGCAAAAATACTGCCTTTAGTGAACGTGAAATCACACCGCAGGAGTTGATTGAGAGAGAGCCTTTTAGTATGTATGTTTACTAAAATTATTATATGGACTAAATTGATTTAAACCACTAAATAACTTTCAAGCCCTCTAATATCAAGGACAAGTATGAGCAGCCAGTGTGGGCCAAAATATTTCCTTAAACAGTGAAACATTTCATCTGAACGATTGCTTTGTAATATGGTCCTTTTAATTAACTATTAGGCTTTTGCAGAAGATTAGGCGTTTTAGGAGATTGTTCAATTTGCTAAAACACCAAAATTACGGTAATAAAAAAAGCTGCCACTCATGTTATGTCAAATATGTTCTTTCTGAGGATCAGCGGTAGCTACATATTGATGCTTGCTCTTCTAATTCGCGAAGCGAAGCGCGCACTTTAGCTAATGCCGTTGTATCCGACGGAATCGTCTAAGCGGAAGAGAGAGCACGTACAGAAGGGGGTGGACGCTTCAGCTCGCGCTACCTTCAACGTGTCCTCGGTGGGTTCACGTCACGCCACCTTGAACACTAAGCGCTCGCGAAAACAGTGAAACACGCAACCGCAAGCCGTCTCGGATCGCCGAACCTTTGCCCCCGCTGAGTATTGCCTCCGGACAGGCACCCGAGCTGGCTAGAAGAGAGACGTACGCTCATCTACACCCCCTCCCCCGCCTTACGTGTGCTTTATCATGTGACGTTCAACAATGGGAGTAAATCAAACCACCATCCTTCTAGGCTCACACCTGCATATTTTCCCTCGCCTCTGCAGCATACGCTTTGCGGAGGGCCATAGGATTTCATCCCAGTAAGACTTTATGCGGAACCTCATGGCGACTGCGTTGCCGACGACTACGTCAATAATTCCCATGGAGTGTCTATATAATTGCTACCGCAATGAAATATCGACTAGATATTTCTTAAATTAAAAGTGTCAGGCAACGTGACCTTGGGAGAAACATCACTACATTCCGCTCTATAGGTTCAGAAATGACTAGGAAAAGGCAGCAGGAGCAATTAGAGGAGCAGTCCGCATATAAGGAAAGAGTTTGGCACGCTGGAGACATAGGTAAAGCTTAAGAGATCACGTTTAACTACCTTTACCAAAGAGATGCATGTTAGTTTCTTATAAATTACTTCCGCTCAGCTGTTCCCAGTACGTCCAAGTTTGATGGCTCATGGCTGATCTTTTTTTTTTGTCGCTTATATCTCTTGTCCTGGACGCCACAAACAAGTGAAGGATTCAGACAGCACTCGGCTCATTGCAATTGACTCTGGCGGAGAAAATAGTAATTTGAACACTATATATTGTGCCAAGTACCGAGAAATTGAGAAAACATGTTTTGCCTGCTATAATTAATTGTGGATTTCCGCAGACTATATCCTACAACCGTATGGAAGATAAATAAAAACCTGAGTGACGAACCGCCACAAGTATCTCAGCGCATTTTCTGCCGGAGTGAGTTATTTGATGTTTGGATATTTGCGACAGCCCTAAGAACACATTTATTTTAAGCACAAAACTGTGATCATATTAGTGTGTCAAAAATGTATTGTCCCAAAAACGGTTATAAGAGACGCGTGCAAAGTTGAGTTTAATAAACAGAAGGTGCGAGACCTTCCTTGTAGCTGCCACCAGTACGCACTCAGCTGTTGGATTACACTTTCACTTCCGTTAGTGCAGTTGCCTCGGGTAAAGCAGCGACGAAAGCAGTACGGCGTACTCCAGTTTGTCATAAAACATACCTGTAAACCAGTGAAGGCTGTCGCATGACGTTGCTGCACTTTGCACCAATCACTGGCACACCTTCACTGAAACCATACCTTGACTGAAACCAGCCGCCATTGGTACCAGCATTAAAAACAACCACGCGATTTTTTTACCTGTGTTCTTAAAAAACTGCAGGTTTTGCAAGGCAACAGCGGCGAAAGGAACGCCCTCGTTCTACGCTTGGGCAACCTCATAACATTCTGGTCCAACTACCACCAGAATCTGGTCGCTGATGAGGTCTACTACAACTACCTCATTAATTACTTCGAGGCATTCGCCGACGCCAGTGACAGAAGGCCGACCAGAGAGGAAGTCGCCAGGATGGAGTCGCTCCATTCTGACGTGCTGGACCGATTCCTGGACTTGCAGACACGGAACAGAAAGGCGAGAAACTTGGCCAGCTGTATTAGTGCTCCGAACTGGGCTAGTTGGTGAAATGCTGAATTTCTTGTTCTATAGGTCACACGCACGAACACGAAGGAGGACTCGAAGAATGAAGTGTCACTCGTCCAACACTGTTTATTCGTTGTCATGCCACTTTGTTTGTGTTCTTCGCTACAGCAAAAATGATAGATCGCCTGTTATCAATCCGCAATTTCCCTCGTTTCGTGTACGCCCAACTGTGAAACAGGAACATTTACATTATTCATCAGCATTTCACTTAAACCAGGAAGGTGCACTATTCGATAATAAAGTTTCACATTTCTGGATGAAAGACCGGTCTTGATATTGTTTACCAGATGTTAGCACCATCAGCGTTTTCATAGTCTGGAAGCCGTTGTGAAATAATCTCAAGAAGTATTGCTCGGTGATTTGGTTGGCCACGATTATTTTAAATGTAACTGACCTGTCGAAGCATGCCAGAACACTCACCCAGACCAGCGCTAAACTGAAAGCGAAGGCCTTTTGCTGTGCGAGAAGACGAGAAGCCATTACTTTCATGCTTCAATATAACGCATCGGCTCGGTAATTCCAGAGGAGGAGGGGGCTGGTCAAAGGGGGTGGGGGCACATCATTGGTGTGAGACCTTAAGGCCTAAAACGTTACCGCAAAAAGACGATGACCAAAAACGTAGCAAAAGGAACGATGCGTCAAAATATTTTTTTCTGAAATGTAAATCGAAAAGCAACTGAAATAGGTGTGCATCTTTAGTAGTGTGGTTTGCTGGGCCAGTTGGTACGTGGTGAAAGTATATAAGGTTCTAACAAGCACGGACGCCAGCACAAGCAAAAGGAACGGGCAGGACAACGCTGGACTAAGAACTTAAGTTCTGTATTGTCCTGTCCGTTCCTCTTACGTGTGCTCGCGTCCGCATTTGCTGGAACCCCCTATACGTCTACGTGTGTTTCATCGTGTGAATGTCTTTCGCTTCTATGATTTCTCGTGTTAGCTTGTCCCTTTTGCAGCGCACCACCGTGGTGCTTTCCAGGTCAAGTGAGCAGCTGTAGTCTATTCAGTTCAAAGCCGAGAGACCAGAATTTTTTCCCCGCAACGTACCGGTGCACCGTCAAATTCGTGTTGAGGCATCTTCCGATTTTGCCGGCATACACTTCGTGACAGGACAGAAGGATAGAGGATACAAGGAGTCAAGTCCGTTTCACAGACGTTTTACTATGCTTGATTGTGCATCAACTGTTCTGGTTACTTCCTATGTCACACTGTCACTATGTCCCACTATGTCCTATCACAGTCGCGTCAGCGTTCTCACCTGTTTTTTCGCATGTGATGCGAAATTCTGAGGGGTGACTTATGACCAACTTTAATTATTGTCTTATAGCTAACCTTTCTAACACTACAAGCCTAGCCTTTACACGCACACCTTTCTCCGTCCCCATCCCCTCTTCATTTCATTTAGGCATGTAAATATATTCATGTATAAACACAAGCTCTTCTCGCATAGAAAGAAACCTTGAGTCGCACTTCAGCGCTCGTCTCCGTGTGATTTAGCATTCGCCTGCGCCTCAACCTGTAAATGTAACGAATAATAAAATAATTGCCAACTTTAGGGAGAAAGAAGTAATGGGAATTGAGTGTGCCATTTCGACCAATTGTCTCACCATATTTTGCGAGAACGCAAATTTTTCGAATTTTTATGTAAATTGTTTAAGCAATACCTGGATCCATTTTGACACATCTACCATTGTGGCAAGGACGTAAGGACGTTCGCAAAAAACAACGCTTAAGCACCTGAGCATATCATGTTTAAAGCAGTTTAAGTTTCGTTGACGTTTTTTTTTTATTTAACAATACTGTAGGCCTTTGCACAGGCCCAAACAGGAAGTGGATTATAATATATACACATGAGCATGGGAAAAACAGGAAAAAAGAAAAATATATATATATAAAGCAAAAAAAAACTGCCATACAACAGCACTGGTATTCAACACAAGACACTTTTTTTTTGTTTCACATGAATCAGGGAAAAAAACAATTGCAATATCAGTCGTATAATATTCTTGTAGTTATCGTCGATCTATAAAACACCACTATTCAGCACATTGCAATATTTACATTTGAAATCATAAGGCAGTATGAAAACGCACGTGCACTAGTGTCCAATCACTCAGCCAATGCATTACCTTTGAACTACGCACTCAAACACTTTCATGAACAGCCAAAATATGGCTCCAATTTTGCGACAAAGCCATCCACAGAATCTGATTCTATAATTTCCTGTGGCAACCAATTCCAGATTTCAATTGCCCATGGGAAATATGAATATCTAAACGTGTATCTAAACGTTTAATGAAACGCACGCAGTTTATCTGCCTGTGGGTGTTTACCTGAAGATAGAGGAACGCATAAACAAATATTGAACAGAATAACTTCAATCTATGCTCTTACCTCGCACCTAGTGCAAACGTAACCGGAGACATTACCTTGTGCATGAAAATAACGTAAACTCAGTCTGTTACACGTACTGCGTATGGCCGTGATATTTTCAAAATAGCACTGCACTGTTTGTGCAGTCATCCGCCTAACGTCTCTGCACGCTTTCTTGAAGCCTGCCCACACGGAACACCCCTGTGATGATAGCGACAAAACGTCGCGTCTTCTTACGCAGCATCCAGCCGAATTCCCGCTGTCCGATATAGCGTTGTACAGCCCAAATATAACGACAGACGCGTGGGTCGCCCAGCTGTGTGAGCACGTCGCCATTTCGCCTGAATTCGAGCACGGCGACCAAGTCATGGTCGAGGACACGGCGCTCCTGGAGACTGTCAACGCGTTCTTCGTGAAATACGATCGACGTGAAATACTTCGCCACATCGCTTGGTTTTTTGTCCAGGTAGTGCACAATTTCTGTCTAAACGCCAATAATAATCGCATAAATATCAACGCATTGGAAGGGAGCCACCTGCTTTGGCAAAATTAAACAGTTACTGCAGTAAAATGACAGCCATTTTTCAAGGAATATCGCTTTTGGATCATTTGCCCGCGAACAATCATATAAGGAGTAATACTCTTACTGTGGATTATTAAAACACTTTTTACTGACAACTTCCATGTTTATTGAACTGAACTGAATTTTGGCGCTTAACTAGCGCAAACCACGAATTAATCGTGAGGCACGTCGCTCCTGACA
The DNA here is from genome assembly GCF_050947875.1 of Dermacentor variabilis. Taxonomy (NCBI): domain Eukaryota; kingdom Metazoa; phylum Arthropoda; class Arachnida; order Ixodida; family Ixodidae; genus Dermacentor; species Dermacentor variabilis. The sequence goes on from NC_134576.1 coordinate 112,409,508, forward strand.
AATTTCTGACCACCAGGGGATCTGTAACGTGCCCGATATATGCGGGACACAGGTGTTTTTTGCATTTCGCCCCCCTTGAAACGCGGCCGCCACGGCAGGGATTCGATCCCGCCACCTGGTGCTTAGCAGCGCCACAAACACAAGAGCCATTGACCCACCGCAACGGGTTCATGTGTCTTAATTATCTAAAGTTGCTTTGATTATTCAACTGTTTACCTGAGACGACGGCGTCGAGCACTGCGCAGATATTTACATTATGTAAAGAAACGGCAACTAGTAACACGTAATAAGAGCGCTTGCACCACCTCGAGAAAAAACTTCTGAGGAATTCGGTTCCCTATGCGACGGGGTTATGAGCAGGAAATCTAGAACTCCTTTGGAAAGGTAAACCCATTGAACATTCTGCATGGCCGTACTCGTCAAGCCGCAAGCTTTATTCTCGCGAAACTGTTCCGTGATGACTTCGTTGCTGGCAGGGCAGAGCTGGTGTGTTGTGCAAACTTCCGATAAATCTTATCAAACTACTTGTAATATGAATGCATAGGCCCAATCCACGCAAGGGACTGGTTCAAGAGAAAGGCTGTGATAGAGCCAGCAGCCCACGGCTTTAACCTGTGGCTTATGTAACGTTGTGGTGACGGTTTTCTTGGGCGGAGGCCGTCTCCAACCTCCTGATAACTTAGCGGGCTTTCCGAAATATGAACGCATTAAGTCTTTCAACTTCAATAAAAAAACGACATTTTTGCCCGAAAGAAAAGGCAGTGCTCTAACTATGCAATACAGCATGTAAGGCTAGGGAGCCTGCATGCACAAACCTTCGTCCTGCTGAGCGAGCTTTTGTATGACGCTTCTCTGCTTGAGGCAAGTGCTGCTAGGGAGAAGCAGCAACGCCCAGGCAGCCAGGCTAGCTGCCTTCTCATCACAATGCTGACGTGAATGGGAGTGCCACCAGGTAGCGTTACAGGTGGATCACTTTGATGGAGCAGGAGATGTGATCGGTGGAAAATTGGTGGCCTTATTCAGCGCCCAGAGGCATATTAAACAACGTTACGTTGCAGTCTACTGTGCGTGCAGCCCTGTCCAGTGGATACACACCGCACATCTGCCGGAACGCCTTACTCCATGACAACATAAAAATTAGAAACCAATCTCCACGCACGAAAACGTAGTGTACGTCCTCTACACCTCTGAAGGAGAGCCAAGCCAGTTGAAGTGCGCTCACAGCTTACTCACTATGACCTGCTAAATGAAATACGAGGCTAAAAAATAAATCATGGTCTTCAAGCGCAAAATTTTGCCTTCGGATCAGCAGTTATATCAGCATCACTCGTCATATAAGTAGGCAAACTTAATTTTCCGGCGCATCCAGACAAATGGTATTTGAGTGGGATAGTGTACGGAGAACCTTTTATTTAGGAGAGTAGACAGTTGGTTGAAATGCATACAGAAAAGGTTCAATATAATAGCCTTGTTTTGTTCTGTTTAGGTTTTCCTATTTATTCGTGTATGTGTTTGGAATAAACTTCAGTTTTACGTTAGCGCTTGTCCTTGTCTCTTCTCGGCTTGTCCTCGTGTCCTCGCGCAAACCTTTTCAGTAAACTTATTGTTCGTTAGGTTGCAACCGACTACAGTGTACTTATATTTTCGAGGACTAAATTTCTTGGCTATGACAGAGAAACCGCAGAGGTGGAACTTCTGCACTTGCATTGCTACGCTGTCTAGTCCCGTGATGCTGGGAGAAAAACTATAGGAGTGAGCATTACCTCACGCAGCCAGCCTTGGCAAGCGAACGCTCCATGAAGCCACACTGGTGGCACAACGGGGGACCTCTTGCGGCGGGATCACGGAGTAAGAAGCGAGATTTGCCGAGGCGTTTGGTTCCCAGTAGTAGCTACGCCAGTAGTTTTCATTCGGTGCGCGTTTGTTCGGTTGCCCTGCCGTGGCTCTCATGGGAGACCGGGAACACTAAAACCAACCGCGCAATTTGACGTCTGATCACGTGTTGGGCCACCAGGTTTGACTTCAGTTGCAGTACGGTACACTCCCTCCAACCGTCTTCCTTCCTCCATAAGTCCCGGCGAGTTTGGCACCTGTTTCTTTTCCCGTGCTTCCGGCCTCTTACATCTTGTTTATTGGTGTGAAAACAGACACAATTGACTGGTCGTGAATTCCTGAAGCGAATACTTACTTCTAAACTTTCATGTACCCAATGCGCCTCATATAGGCGCAATATGTAATTATTTAACAGTGATGTTCAAGGTAACGTTGCCTGTCGGGCAGGTTTAAACTTCTTTTAGAACAATGCTGCAAAGCGAAATTGTTCTTGAAAAAAGAAAAGCAGATATATAGAAAATTAAAGAAACTGGTTTTCGTGTGAGGATGTGGTCGGTACCGCATGTCAAACCAGAGAACAGCAAGCAACAGCAACCACATTTATTTTGTGTGCTTCAACACGCATTTGCAGTAAAACTTGGTGACCACTTTCTCAGGAGAGCACAGTGGGCCATCAGGCAACGAACAGGTCACCAGAAAATGATAGCGCAAATCAGCCTTGCAATTTCCCCGCATGCATGAAAACTCCAAAGGACGAACTATAATATGGGCTCCATTGAATGCTGTAAAGGTTATTCGCCAACGAAGCTGTGACATCACGCGATCCGATCAAACAATGTGACGTAGCTTTGTGCTGGGTCCTGGCGAGCCTAAGAACGACACCATTGGGCATATTAACGCTGCTGTTCCTTTTGTTACCCATCATATTCGCGCTGCTCTTTAGGCGTCCTAACTGTGCGTGGTTTGCTTTGGGCAGGAACCGCTGTGTCCAGTCTAGCCTGAGCATGAGGCCGTTCTGCATATTGACGTTGCTGTTCCCGTCACGGTTCACGGTGTTTACGCTGCTCTTCGGGAGTCCCAACTATGCGTGTTCTTGGCGTAGTAATATCCGAAAGAAAAGCGAAATCAGTTGCTAAGTGGGTTATCCTTTTACATTAGAAAGTGTTCTTACGCCACCCCCTGCTTCGTATGCTGCAGTTGCCGTTTCCGGCAACTGCAGCTTATGCAACCGTAATCTTTACCGGGAAACGCTTGCCGCGAATACTATGCGCGACGATGTGCCTTCTGGTTATTTTTTCCTTTCCACCATGTGGCCGGCAGCACCGCTGCCGTGCATGCGCGGAGACGAGCGCCATCTGGTGGTGCAGGAAAGCAGTACCCGCGGCGCGCGCCTCCAGTTGTGATTGGTTGAGTATTTAGCTGCAGAGACAATCAAATCGCGAGATGCCAGCCATATACAGGTTAGCTATAAAAAAAAGTAATATACGACATCACCAGCTGACGAGTGAACGCGAGATATCAATGCAAGTGTCCATGTTTTTCTATGCTAATTTCTTGTTAGTACGTCTGTGAGCACTTTCTCTCACAAAAAAAAAAGATCAATAGATTTAATTCATGGATCATTCAACGTGCAGGTGTTCGCGCCACTAGGTGACATTGCCCTATTGAAGAACAAGTTTGGTGATCAGGATAAGGGCGTGGAAAACAGGCCAATCTTCTGTGCCACCGAAGTCGAAGCATTGTACGGTGTTCTCATGGCGTCAGTCTACGTGGCGACGCACCTGACGCCACAGGTCAGCCTTGGTTTTATTTGTTGGCTAGACACTTCACAAGTCTTTCTATGGAACGTCTAACACACGTGCACTTGTGTCGAGAGTGAAGTGAAAGAATAAATGCAAAAAAAAAGATCCATGAAGTGTTGTACCCCTCAAGTGGTTGGGCTAAAACAGACCGATACAATATTGCAGAAAACGTCTTGAGCAATTGGTACAGTTTTGAACTCATTGCCGACTGCTCTAAGTTGGCGAAATATTTAACAGCGCAGTCTTAACCAATATCGCCGAATTAACCTCGAATTAACCTTCTAAACTTCCATGAACCTCGAGGCGCTTATGCACAATCCACTCATGTGGTAAACTACTACTATGCTACGACAATGATCTTGTTGATGCACGATATTTTCTGTCGTCAGTCCAACTGGCATGTCGCTGCCATGTAAATGACGGTGCGTGTGGTGGGGGGGGGGGGGGAGAGTAGAGGAGTCTCTTTTCTCGACGCAACTACAAAAGTGCGCCAGTGCAATAATATACCACTCAACGCCTTGCCCATTCCTATTAGCCATATTCGTGGGAAAATCGAATCGCACAAACTCAGGTAATCTTTTTCAAGAGGCAGCCATATTAAGACGTCGGCGTACTTCGCGGCTACGAGGTGTATTTGACCTATAAGTGTGTAGGGATATTTTAATATGTGTAATAGAGAAATCCACTTTTGGCAGCAGTATATATGTGAAAAACTACCAGCATTAGTTGCTTCCTTCCAGCATATTACAACCTTGTCCAAACCAAAAATCCCCGAAGCATCTTATATGTTCTTGGACAACTGTGGCTTCTCTTCTAGGAGTACATGAGTGTTCCCTTCCTGAGTTCCTTTTATTCTAATCATATTTTCCGATGAAGTAAGTTACTTGGCGTTTGTAGCTTGTCAGATTCAATTCAGGCTATCTCGCAGGCTATGAAGCTTTTGAAAATGCACGTAAATTCATTACAGAGCGGCAGTTGCAGCTGAATAAAGTTGATAAGAGTTTCATTGTTGGTTGAGCTTTTCCAGGAACAGAGTCATTCGACATGTAGTTTCATTAGGGGGTGAATTTCTCCCTGTACAAAAAGTGTGATTATTATAAATGTTTAGGTTATTGCACATGCTACTCTCCCGTCTAGAATGCTCTAAGCTATAGACTGCAATTAGGTTCCTGGAATAAAAGAATTGGGCAGGACGCACTAAATGAAGCAAACGCACATAATACAATGTTCTTTGCATGTACACTGATGTTTGACAGTCGATAATAAGTTAATAAAGAAAGCTTTCGAATTAATGTGGAGTCGTCACCTGCAAAGAGATGACGTGATCTACGAGGATAAATAAAATGAAACTAAAGGTTATTTTGTATTTAACGAGAATAAGCAAAGACAGGGGTGTGTGTGATGTTACCACGTGCATATTTGTAGGGTCGTGGAAGTCGGAGCATTGAACAGCGCAGCACTTAGTTGAGAATTGTGGAGGAAAATCGTCGCACGTATGCATGCATGACTCCAGCACTGCACCATTGTCAAACTGCGCACCGTAGTGCATTTTCTGTGGACGCAGGGCCGTCAAAGCTGGTGACATGCACCGTCGGCTGCTAGCGCTTCCCTATCCTCCGTACAACACTGAACTGGTGGTTTCAAATTACCGCATCTTTGGTCATTTGATCAAGGCGCTGCCAGTCGCTGGTTCGATTCAGTTGACGATGTCCAGTAATCGGTGCAAATCTGGCTTCGTGAGCAACCAAACATCTTCGTTGTGGATGGGTAAACAAGATCATTGCACTATACCGAAAGTTGAAAGCAGTGTATGGGGCATATGTGGAAAACTGATGCGTACTTTTATTTCCTTCCTGCGCCAAAATAAAGGTGTTATCTTAAATTGTCTTTACTTTTTTATTTATCCTCGAACATGGGGCATACCTTCAACACCCTTCAGGCACGAATGCAAGTGAACCGCACCTTGACCCACATCATCAACGCGGCCGTCAACGGCGTCAGCCAGCTGTCGCGGGTAAATGACCCGTCAGTCATGGCCGTCGTCGAGAAGCTGAATAACACTCGCGTATCTCTCTGGCCTCCGGACTCGCTGCTCACGTGGCGTGGCCTCAACGAAATGTACGCCACCTTCGCGCCGCACAAGGACACGCTCGCCGAATACTGGCTGCACGGGCACGAGCGACTCCGGCAGCTGGCCGAGCAACCTCGCTACTCGCACGCGTTGGCACTGCGACCAAACTTCTTGCTGCCATTGTTCGCCTACGACTACCTGCTCAACACGGTGTCTATCGCCGTGACGGCGTTGGCGAGGCCGATCTTCTACGCCCAAGGAACAGCCGCCGTGGATCACGGAGGCCTGGGCTTTGGCTTTGCCAGGGAACTGGTCAGAGCTATGGATAGCACGGGTCTCATGGTAAGCTCCGGAATTGGCATCGACAATCAGAGACCAGGCCTAACGTACCGAATTATCTTTACGTACTTCCACTCTCCTGTAGAAAACTGCTCACGGTTGCGAAACGAAAAAAACGAAATAAATACTCTTGCGCTGAACCTTTGTTTGAAACGAAAACCTCTGGCTAGAAGTACCTATTTAGAAGCCGTACCCAAACAATAGCCAACTCACAGATTTGTACACCTTCAAGAAGAAAGGTAACCGATTACAATCGTAGCTACAGTTACAAAAATGTAATTGATTATGGTTACCAGTTACTGCATCGCGAATGTCATTGAGCAATTCATAAAGCTTTTCCGATTACCTTAACGTTACATTCGCACATCGCAAAAATATAGTGCAGCGTACGAGCTGGTCTAGTTCTTTCTATGTGTTCTCTTTAGCTTTTCACAAGTTGCCTGTCTTCACTAAGAATTGATTTTCGAAATTTTCTTTGGTATTCTTCCCTCGTTTCTTTCTTGAGACAACTGTGGTGACAGGGCCGTCCAGAAGGCGCTTGCGGCGGCCGCTAGGTACTCCCTGTCGGTCCCTGCGTGGAATACGCCCACTCGCGCTGACGTACATTCCGCAGGACGTGTAATAAAGTTTGTCCAATCTGTGGCAAACACTGAAACATTGCCCAATGTGTGGGCTGAAGGTGAGCGCTGTGCTGTAGTGCTTGAACACTGCTCACAAGACTCAGGAAGGCGCTCTTCACAGCGCAAGCGAGGAACTGATAACTCACCCATCGGTGATTTCCTGACACGAACGTCCGACGCAGCCATCGCATTTTAGAAGTGCCACGTGAATATATTAGGCTACCGTATCATGGACTTGGTCGAAACAGATTTGTGACAGACAGACAGACAGACAGACAGACAGACAGACAGACAGACAGACAGACAGACAGACAGACAGACAGACAGACAGACAGACAGACAGACAGACAGACAGACAGACAGACAGACAGACAGACAGACAGACAGACAGACAGACAGACAGACAGACAGACAGACAGACAGACAGACAGACAGACAGACAGACAGACAGACAGACAGACAGACAGACAGACAGACAGACAGACAGACAGACAGACAGACAGACAGACAGACAGACAGACAGACAGACAGACAGACAGACAGACAGACAGACAGACAGACAGACAGACAGACAGACAGACAGACAGACAGACAGACAGACAGACAGACAGACAGACAGACAGACAGACAGACAGACAGACAGACAGACAGACAGACAGACAGACAGACAGACAGACAGACAGACAGACAGACAGACAGACAGACAGACAGACAGACAGACAGACAGACAGACAGACAGACAGACAGACAGACAGACAGACAGACAGACAGACAGACAGACAGACAGACAGACAGACAGACAGACAGACAGACAGACAGACAGACAGACAGACAGACAGACAGACAGACAGACAGACAGACAGACAGACAGACAGACAGACAGACAGACAGACAGACAGACAGACAGACAGACAGACAGACAGACAGACAGACAGACAGACAGACAGACAGACAGACAGACAGACAGACAGACAGACAGACAGACAGACAGACAGACAGACAGACAGACAGACAGACAGACAGACAGACAGACAGACAGACAGACAGACAGACAGACAGACAGACAGACAGACAGACAGACAGACAGACAGACAGACAGACAGACAGACAGACAGACAGACAGACAGACAGACAGACAGACAGACAGACAGACAGACAGACAGACAGACAGACAGACAGACAGACAGACAGACAGACAGACAGACAGACAGACAGACAGACAGACAGACAGACAGACAGACAGACAGACAGACAGACAGACAGACAGACAGACAGACAGACAGACAGACAGACAGACAGACAGACAGACAGACAGACAGACAGACAGACAGACAGACAGACAGACAGACAGACAGACAGACAGACAGACAGACAGACAGACAGACAGACAGACAGACAGACACAGAAATTTATTAAATAAGATAGGCTGAGATTCAAGAAAGGCTTGCAACTGTGCAAGTCTGCCAGTGTCAGGTGAGTGAGGTGTAGCTGCAGGACGCTGATTGAGCGAAGGAAGTGACCCATTGCATTATGTTTTCATTCTTTTCGGCGCGGTAGTTCCCGCCAGATATATGTACTCAGAGCTGTGACGCGTGTCATAGCATGTGTCGTCAAAAATGAACTAGTTACCTGTAATTGATTACCGAAATAAGTAATTAAGTTACAGTGAGCATTACCGACTAAACTAATTGAATAGTAAATTACAAGATTACCAGGAATGCAATAGTTTACAATTAACTAATTACTTGTAATTCGTTATGTACAAGTCTGCCCTCTGGTATTGGGAATCTGGCAGATTAGGTAGTATTACTCTTGATACCTTTGGGAATTGTGCCATGTCTAAGTGTGTTTTAAAGAAAAGTTGTGCATGAATAGGGTTCCGTGGATTTTTATTTTCGTGTCTGTCAACAAATCTGTGGGTGCAAAAACTCAGCTCCCGAATTTGATGCAAGATCACTTGATCTTGGCGATAGTGTCGCCCAAGGGAACCGTTTCAGAATACGTCCACAGTTTCGCTGGTCATATATGTTCACAGAGTGGAATAGCTAATATTGTTTGAGCACTTCGCTTATCAAAAACTTCACTGATGTTGTTGAGCAGCACGCCAGACAGTCAGTCATAAAAAAAACCAACACCGTTTCTTTAATGTTGTCTTCACACACGCACACAGATATTCTCCCTGTGTATCCTTGTTGTCATCGCGTATGCTTTCTTCATATGTCTCTTCCTTTTATGAATTTGGATATGGTGATCCCTTGACTGTAACTGTATGAATGAAATGCTTAGCCTTGACCATGTCAGTGAAATGAGCAAGGGGCTGTAAATAATATGGGCCTTAGAGTAAACGAGGAAGACCACTGTGCACAAATGGAGAAAGCACGCGTTAGTAGAAAAATTTAATTATGAGGATTTACGAGCCAAAACCACTTTCTGATTATGAGGCACGCCGTAGTGGAGGACTCCGGAAATTTTGACCACCTGGGATCCTTTAACGTGCACCTAAGTCAAAGTACACGGGTGTTTTCGGACTTCGCCCCCATCGAAATGCCGCCGTCGTGGCCGAGATTCGATCGGCCGACCTCGTGCTCAGCAGCCCAACACCATAGCCACTGAGCAACCACGGCGGGTACGCGATAGTTGAGTCTTCCGGGCTGAAAAAATGTATTCCAGTAGGAACGAGCGACACTTGCTCGATGGTAATACGGGAACACCGTGGGTGTGTCTGATTTCAATTAGATTGTCGCTTCCACAGATGGCCCGAGCTAGAAGAGGCAATATTCCGGCCATGGTGGCCGCATTTCGATCGTGGCAAAATGCGAAATCACCCGTGCACTTAGAGCGCACGTTAAAGAACCCCAGGTGGTTCAAATTTCCCGAGTTCCCCACTACGGCCGGCGTTCCTCTTAATCAGAAAGTGGTTTTGGCATGTAAAACCCCATAATTTAGAAAAGAAGAAGAGGCGATGAGAGGAGGTGTGCTTTTTAAAGAAATTGCCTCATTGTATTACTGTACACTATGAATCACACTAACTGTATATCGCTTGATGGTTCCGTCAACTGATATGGGAACGGCTGTAACACAATTTCGTTCAACCCATGACCGGTGGTCTTTTGTAGATAGATCCGGCTGGACGCATCAACGACTCCTGGGTGACGTCACGCTGGCGCAAAGAGATGTTGATGACGGCCAACTGCTTGTCATCCGGCGAAGACATCTTTCCGGAGGTGCCCGCCATGCAGTTGGCATATGAGGCGTTCCTGAGGCAGAGGCGAGAGTCGGACGCGGGTCTGCGGCTATCGGATGTTTGGAGAGAGGAGCAGGTGGGGACCCTGTCTTTATGCTTCACCTGCAGGCACCTTATCAAATCCACGACTTCGGATGCGTCGCACTACACCTTTCAGTCGCATTTCAGCTCCTAATTTGATTCACGTCTTGTCTTGGAGAGTCGTCGGGTGCAATATATTTATTCCAATGTTTGCATACGCGGCAACGCCCATAAAGCAATAAGACCACATACATTTCGCTACATTGTGAAATAAGCCACTATCGCATCCATGCAAGGTGAGCAGTCTAGGTTTAAGTTTTATATATTATTGCAACTTTTTTTAAAAGCTTTGTTCAATGGCTTTATCTTTAAAGAGAAAAGGATAAGTGCCGCTTGTTTTAGTTGAAGGACTGCACAATGCAAGGTAATGCAAAGTCGATGCCTTTTATTGAAAACTAACATGACTTGCATTACCAATTGCCAATAAGAATGACGTCTCTGATTAGGGTGCTCAATCTCAATTGTGGAACCGGTAAAACCACAGCCCTTCCTCAGCCTACTTGTCCATCTTGCTCACAATACGGAACCACGGCGCTGCTTAAGTTCGGAGTATTCACTTATCCGTGAGAAATTAATCCTTGTATTCTCAGCTTCGAAAAGGCACACCTTACAAAGCTTGTGATTCACACAAATGCTACGTCGCTTTGTTTCTCTCGAACCGCATAGCGTTAAACGCACCCGCTTCGTACCGAGTATAGACCGTGATATTGGGCTCGAATAAGTTCATTCCCTGAAATATTTGAGTCCAGGAATAGAAGTGCAAGTAAAATGGGTCATTCAACATAAAATTAGTTTTGCGCAGGTAATTTTTCACAGCGAGAAAAAAACGACGCAAGGTCGACTTGTGATTCACACAAATGCTACGTCGCTTTGTTTCTCTCGAACCGCATAGCGTTAAACGCACCCGCTTCGTACCGAGTATAGACCGTGATATTGGGCTCGAATAAGTTCATTCCCTGAAATATTTGAGTCCAGGAATAGAAGTGCAAGTAAAATGGGTCATTCAACATAAAATTAGTTTTGCGCAGGTAATTTTTCACAGCGAGAAAAAAACGACGCAAGGTCGAAAGAGAAAACCACGTGACACAAGTGCCGAAATGTTAGCGGAGAACACCTACCAACTTTGACTGTTCACCGTTCTGCTTAGTTTTGCCTGTAATTCACATGTATGTCTGACATGGTCTTAGAACAAAGGCAATGCCGGCTGGCCAATTCTCGTGAATGAATTCTTGCACTGTGTTTAATTCTGTATAGCAGGGTGCATGTAGTACTCAAAAGTTCAGGCTTTTGTGCCTTTACTCTTAAAATGTGTTCAACCTTGCGGTAGACCACTCCTCTGGTAGAGTCAGTCCGTGCTTGAGCAGCAGCAAAGATGGTGTAGACGTATAGGAGTGGAAGAAAGGCTCTTAAAAATGGACTTAAGTCTTTCACTATAACAAGGCTCTAACAACGAAGTCAGATACCTGACTATAACTTATTAAAAAGACGTTTCCAGCATTTCATTTGCTCTTTATGTGTACAGAGTCGCATTACTAATTGTAAACGCGTTGTTCATTCTAAGTTTTTGCACAGGTGTTCTTTATTACAGCCTGCTTCAGCATGTGTATCCGAGCCGGCCCAATCAAGGCTCTGACGGGAGACTGCAACAAGGCCGTCAGTAATTTCCCGGATTTCGCTCGAGTCTTCCGGTGTCCGACTGGTTCGCCCATGAACCCACCGCTGAAGTGCCTTTATTTCGATTGAGCCACGCAAGCTAACTTCCTCCGAAGGATGCTGTCGGCGCATGACTTGAATGTCTCCTTCGCATTGTACATGATGTCCCCTGACGTTTTGTGCGCGTATATTGAAACGTGTCGATTTCCAGAGATAAGGTACCTTATCTTCGATTGTTGAACGCTATTTTCTCGCCAAAGTGAACTGTTCGACTAAGAGGCTGCGCGCATTCTCTCATCGAACTGCTTATATATTCAGGTTAGCTGAACAACAAATCACTAATTGCGTTTCTTTGGCTTTACCACGAAATTAACTAATGCACAAGTTTCATTTGATGGTTCAAAGGGACGTTCACGTGACTTGTCATGAAGATTTTGCCATGGTAGGCTGACACCTGCGATGACAGCTGTTGTCATGGAAGTGTCAAAGCTGCCCACAGCCTATAAGGCCTGGTAAAGCATGCTTCGCTCACTGAGGGAAAGGAATATATATGCTCTTCGAGGTACGGTTTGTTTCTATAACTTGCTTACCGACTAAAGTCTACCGTTCAATATCAACATGACCTTACCTGGTGTCGGTAACGGTAGGCATGCGTGAAGCTTAAGTGGGAGACATTCAACATACTCATCTACTCCATAATTATAAGAATTTTATGTACTTCAAAACGTCTACGTATTAATGTCCTTCCGTCATAGTTGGAAGAGGCTGAATCCGCTTCGCTGCTTTCTTGGTAATATTTGCAAAGCTGTTACCTTGATGTAAAACATTGTTTCTCTTGACTGTGCGGTTAAACTGAAAGTTGCGCGTTTTTTTATGCGTATGATTTCAAGGATATGGTGGCGTCCGAATCTCCACAGGTAACATGCCACATGATGTAGAAGCGTTAGACACTAATAACTACAAACTACGATAACTTGTAGGCGTATGAGGTGGGCAGGAAACTAAACGTAGCCCTGAACGCACAGGACTGCAATGCAGTGTAATCAAGGACAATGCAGCGAAAATACAAATAAGAAAATCAACAGTGCGAAGGAAGGTATTCGCATATGGTGAACAATACTGGAGATAGTAACATCATGATGCGGTGGCCAGCGGCCACCGCATCAGCAAACATTATTCGATAACGACTGATACGGACTACATACTTCAATATCTAGATTTAATAAAATATGAGTCTTTCTCTTGCGGGTATCATTCCAACAAGGTCACGTAAAGTACTCAAGAAACTTCATTAAAACTAATGGAGCGAGTTGTTCTGCATGGCGCTTTTTCGGTAAGGGCACAATAACTACTCCAAATGAAAAAGGTCTGAGATCCAATGTCGTTCACAGAAAACCTCAATGAGTGTCTTGGTTTATCGTGATCGCACGTTGCACAAAATATATAAACGAAGAAGGCGACAGCTCATTTGAATTGCTTGCATGCAACTTTATGTAAATACAGTTTCAGACTAAGCTGAGAACAACAAGAAGTAGTCTCATGGAGCTCAGAAAAAAAGTGACGTCAATTCCTAGGGGAAGAAATTCTAAGCAGTAACGAAGTTCCAGCGGCGACAGCGAAAGTAGTGGTTTGTAAGACTGGACGCGTACGTGACTAAAACTAGGGAAGGCAAGAAGTTTTATGTTAGATTGCATAGAGAAATCAGTTGCGCAATAATCGTCGCTGCACGCAATCAGAACTTCTATATAGCTCCGATTGGCAGCTCAATATGCGCAAGCGAATGATTCTCGCAGTAACTGAAGTGGCTACTTTCAGTGCTTGAATTTGTAGCATAAGCGCATACCATTGGTGCAATATCCGGGCGCGTTCATGTAGAACTTCACGCGCAAAGCACAAAAGTTGCGATGAGAGCCAAAAGTCGAAAAGCCCTGATGGCATCGTCAAGGTCATTGTAGTCTGGCATACGCATGACCCGAAGTCCAACCGGGCAGCCCCGAGTGAATTTGATGTCGGTGAAAAACGAAGAGGGGTGTTGCTTGCTTCTCCGAAATATCTCAAGGAATTGCCTCCACGGAAGAGGGTACGATGGTGCAGGACACCTGCTTGGCCAGAAACCAAAGAAACTTAACATACAGCAGAGCGTGGGTGTAGGTCAGTTGGTTATTTATGAATTTGGGGAGTTCTCATGCTTTGTTTGCGGTATCTTTCCAATTTTCCGAAGAAACGCATAGCATGGATAGAGCAACAGCCTGAAGTGGGGAACCTTGCGTGGATGGATTTAAATCGACTCCTGCATGGAGGCTAACGTAGGACGCAGGCTTTCAGTGGTTCAGAGCAAACATTTTGCTTATCTACCCTCTAGAGGCTCAAGACCAGTCCACGATGTCACACTATTTTCGGTTCAAGTTTTTCGCATTGTATTGCGCAGTGGTGGCCGACTATATGAACCAAAATTTTTTTCAGGCCAGATTGGCCTCTGCGGAATATTATGGACAGTGTGTGTGGACTACAGTGCGGAAAATACGGCACATCGCCGCTTGCTCAAAAATAATAAGCTATTCTATTGTACTTACAGGGATTGATGAGGATTTTATGAAGCAAGAATAGGCAACTTCCTTACTTACCTTGTCCATTGACGTAATTGATGTTGCAGCACACGTTTTCATGTGTGCTCCGATAAAGCTATTTTATTATGTTCTCCGTTCTCAAGTCTATTATTCTTTATCCGAGTAATGGCCAACATGGTTTGTCTTTTACCTGGTCCCACCTTTGCTTTTTTGTGTTTGTATACATCAACAACCTCTTTAACTCGACATACTCGGATAGAGTAGACCAACTACCTGCTTACAAGCCTATTCTCTATTCTTGCTGGTTGCGAAGCCACGTCATCTGTCTATGCCCTTCGTTATCAGGCCATACTCGTCAGACTTCGACTATAATCAAGAAATTATCGTACGAACCACTTCGGGACACGCCATACCGTGCGTCGACAAAATCAGAGTCCTGGGTATGATCGTAGAGACTAAAGACGTCAATGCCTCTACGGTTCAGAAGCTCATCACCAAAACCAACAACGCTATTGGACTCATCAGAATTGCCAATAGACACAGGGGCCTCAAGGAACATAACCTCATCAAACTCATACACGCGTTCGTCACCTGTCACTTCGCATACGTTGCGGAAATGCTCAATTGGACACGATCCGAAAGAGACAGACTGAATGCCCAAATCAGAAAGGTCACCAAGCAAGCCCTCGGCATTCCAACCAGCACCAGCAACGAGAAGCTGGGGCACCTGGGCATGCACAACACCCTGGAAGAAATTGCTGAAGCCTAGCAGCGCGCCCAGCTTGCTAGGCTTTCGACGACGCCTCCGGGGCGCACGATCCTAGAGAAGCTAGGCTTTGCACTAGGACACATAGAAAAAGACTTTGCGGACCTTCCCCGGGACATACGCGCCAGGATCACGGTCCGCCCTATACCCAGAAACGTACACCCCGAAAACAACAGGGGCAGACGACAAGCGAGAGGACAATTCCTTCTTAACCAAGCCTTGGCGAACCGTGAACGCTCAGCTTTTGTGGACGCGGCGGCATACACGGGAAACAAAGCTTTCGCAGTGGCGGTTGTGGACGGCCGCGGATCCACAAGATATGCAGCCACGGTAATTGCAAGGAAGCCTGAACAGGCCGAACAGGTTGCGATCGCTGTTGCGCTCACCGACGACAATCTTTCCCATATCTACAGCGACTCCATAGCCGCTATCAGAGCTTTCCAGAAGGGCACGGTCTGCGCACAGGCTCTCAAAATTGTTTCAAAGAAAGAGATTAAGAAACACTTCATATACTGGTTCCCGGCACACTTAGGACCAAAGCTCGGCGACGTCCCCAACCTTAACGAGGCGGCACACGAGGCTGCGCGCGCGCTTACAGACCGCGCGGCTTCACCCGACCACTCGGAGAATAAGGACGCGCCCACTATATACAACGAAGTCACTAAACACTACTACCTACAACGCAGACAATATAGCACGCCACACCGCACGCTCACTCGAGCTCAAGCAGTTACACTCAGAATGCTACAAACAGACACATACCCCACTCAAAATAGATTACACCATTACATGCCTGAGCTCTACGACAAGTCTTATTGCACCAATTGCCATACATCCCTTAACGTTTATCATTTACTCTGGCCGTGCTCGCAAGCTCACGTAAACTACGAACAGGACAAGCGCAAGTTTGAAGAGGCAATCCGGAGCGAAGAACTCGCTCCCCAACTCTGGGCCGTCCTGCAGGTCCACGACGCCGCCAGGAAACTCAACCTCCCGGTTCCGTCGTGGGAGACGCCCACTCCATGAGAGCCCGCAGCTCTCGTGGCCTGCAGGACCTGAATAAAGTTGATTTCCTTCCTTCCTTCGTTATTACCCTACCTCGTTTCCCGCAGCGAAATATGGCGATGGGCCGCTCTTGCTTGGAGAGCGTTTGCGGGTTTTTTTCTTGTCTGCTACAGCGTAGACTAAGTTGATGCTTGTACTGTGAGCTAAACGAACGACGAATTGCTAAAACTATGTTTGGCGCCCTCATATGAAAGCTACTAATTGAACTTGCACTGCGGATAACGAATGGCTTCCTTGTAGTCGAAGATGTCACTCATAATGACATAAATGCCGGCTGTTTACTTCAAGTTGAGTACAAGAGTACAAGAAATGCTGAAATACTAAGATGCTGTTATTTTGCTACTATCCACATTCATATATACAAATGTTCGTTTACTTGCATATACATCTTTATATTATATGAAAACCTGACATGCACTTATAAATGCGAATAACTTATCTGATGTTCATGTTCGAAAAGTATTACAACACCCTACAAATGCGTGGACAGTCAAGTGGGCGTGACTCCCATTTAATATCCACGCCATTTAACAATTTTCAACAGGCTTCCTGCATGTTTTCAGTGACCTTGTCACTTAGCAGGTTTCACTTTCATCGAGTGAAAGTCACTAGAGTGAGAGCCTGAACTGCTGGTTGCCATTCTCAGAGCAAAAAAAAAAAAAGTTAGGTTGGCCAAACACAACCACAGCAACGGCGCTAAATGGTGCCCGTGAAATTTCAGAGCGTGATAGCTACCTCGCTGCGGCTTCAAATTGTCAGTCTTATTAACGAACATGCTACTCTCTTTTCTATTACCTCCATTTTTTTAGGGTGCTTATGGCCCCATGCACCCCGCCAAATCGCCGGACATTTAGAATAAAGTTTTCACTCACTATTTCACTCGTGTTAGCTCAAGTTCCCTTCTCCTGCACCTGTGTCAAACCGTCTGGAGCCACCTGGTATGAAACTGCGGCCAGATATGCGAAACGATGGCGGCTGCCGAACTTCTCTATCGCCACGGAACGTAACCTCCACAAATGAAAATTATTCTGGAGTTGCTTGGTTCTTTAGTTGGTTTTCTGCAAAAAGAAATCAACGGCGCAATTCGCCCTTGAATATCGGCCTGGAAAGAGTGCAATAGCACTGTTCAAGAGAGTAGAATTTATTGATAGGAAAGACAGAGAGGTAGACCTGAGCTAGTGCGCTCTAGTCTGCTACTCTGTACTGGGGAAGAGGGAAGGGGAGTGAAAGTATTGGGATGGATGATGATGATAAGAGAAGTGGTGATTGCTTATGTAAGCACTGTTCAAAACTACAACGCAATAGTGGGGGCAAAAAGGAAAGCAAATAATGAAGCTGTGACCTTGAACTTAAGCACTAACTAGCAAGAACAGGCCGTGAATTATGATAACAAAATAAATATCGCTGAAAAAAAGCTAAACGAGAGATACGAGGAAATTCGACATACGATAAATCTTGCCTTTTCGAAAGCAGCCAAAAAAGCCTCTACAAACGCTCCTGAGGCACAAATATAAAACGGAAACACCGCATTAAAAGAAAGCATACTTTGCATCAGTCACTAAAGGTTTTTTTTTTCTTTTTACGAGGTAGATAAGAAGCCGTACAAGGCCACCAGTGGTGCTCCAGAAAGATAGGAACAATGAGAAGCGAAGCAGATCGAAAAAAGAAGGAGAAGAAGAAGAAGCCATCTTGCGCTGCTTTGTTCCATCTGCTTGAGCCTTGGAATGACCATGTAACCCCTTTCGCAAGAAGCCTCACAGTCCCAGAAAGATAATAACGCCAGGAGAACTTCGAAGGCCGAACTTGAGCCTAAGCTCAAGATATTTTAACTGATAATCAGAATACTCTTCCCTGGAGTCGGTAACGCTAAGTATGCGCGAAACATGAGGGAGAATATTACACTATAGTCATCTTCTCGATAAGCATAAGGGCTTTAGTCTACGTGACTGCACCGGCGTATAAAAGTCCTTATGCCATAACGGGACGGCACTGAATCTACTTCGCTGCACTCCTGGTAACCTCTGCGAAGCTGTTGCGTTCGTGTAAAGCATTGTTCCTGTTAAAAGTACAGTAAGAAAGAAAATCCCGCGTTATTTATGCGCATGACTTCAAGGATATGTTTGCTCCCGAAACATCGCAGATAACTTGCGGCCTCATGATGGGGACGTGTTACACACTAATAGTTATTTACTACTATAACTTGTAGACATGATGTGCGTAGGAAGGGGCGCATATAGAAAAGCTGCCGCCCACCTTCTAGCCACATTATTTCAAAAGTGGAAGCGGCCCGTTGGAGGCGACATTCGGCGCAAGCGGACACTACACTCACCCCTTGCTTGCGTGGGTAACACGGGCTTCGCAGCCCAACTCTAAGGTGCCAGAACTGCTCCAGCTTCCTCAATTCCTGGTGGCGATTGTCTAATGGGGAGGAGAGTGTGGTTTAGTAAATCTGTATAGACAACCGCACCAAGAACAACAACCACGACGTATTGGAAAAGGTGTAGTTCCTGCAAGATAACTAACATGTCTGATTGTAATACAGGAATTAGTACAATGCAACGTATGTTCCAGATTGTATCTCACGTGCTATACAAGTGTAAAGAATGAAATTTCGCCCAAGCGGAGACTGGTATAACGTAGAATGTTAGCGCAGTGGCTACGAGGTCGCTCTGCTGAGCTCAAAGTTTCGCATTCGATTGCGGCTGCGATGGCTGCATTCTGATGGGGGCGTCACCTGGCAGCGCTCGTGTGCTTGCATTTAGGCACATGTTAAGAAAAAAAAGGAGAACCTAAGTCAATAATTCCGGAGTAACCCACCACGGTGTGCTTCATGCATATACGGATTGTCATTTAGACACGTAAAACCTCAAAATTTAAGAAATATTTTCGCGTGAACTATATTGGGTGTGAACCCTACATGATTTCATTTTGTAAGATTTGAAGGTGTACTTGTAAGAAAACTATAGACCTACAGAGACTTATTGTTTTACGCAAAACTGCACAGAGAAATGAGCTGCGCAATGATCGTTACTCCGCACAATGAGTATTTCTAGCGTATGCCTCGGCCGCTGAACATATGCAAGTGAATGCATCCCGCAATACCCAACAATAATAATAATAATATTTGGGGTTTTACGTGCCAAAACCGCTTTCTGATTATGAGGCACGCCGTAGTGGAGGACTCCGAAAATTTTGACCACCTGGGGTTCTTTAACGTGCACCTAAATCTAAGCACACGGGTGTTTTCGCATTTCGCCCCCATCGAAATGCGGCCGCCGTGGCCGGGATTCGATCCCGCGACCTCGTGCTCAGCAGCCCAACGCAATACCCAAGGCACCTGCTTTCGAGCGCTTGAAATTGGAGCCGACGCATATAACCTCGTCGCAAAAACAGCAGCACTTTAATACGCAACTTTCCTATAGGCGCGCAAAGCACAACAGCTGCGATGACAGCGAATCAATGAAGAGCCCTGACGGAATCGTCAAGCTCAGTGTACTTTAGCTTGGACAACACCTGAAGTCCAACCATAGCAGCTGCGAACAAAATTTGACCTCGATGAAAAACGAAAGCGGATGTTGGTCATCTCTCTGAAGCATCTCCGGGAAACGCCTGCGAAGAAGCGGGCACGACTGTTCAGGACACCAACTTGGTCAAAAGCCAAAGAAACACTTGCAGCATTGGTAGAGCAACAGCGTGAACCGGGGGATCTGGCATTGCTGAATTTGGAATTTACTCTTGCGTGCAATCTAATGAAAGAAGCAGGCTTTCAGTGCTCGAGAGCGAAACATTTCTCATTTACCGTGTACTGGCTGCAGACAAGGTGACTATTTAAGAATATATTCTGTTGTAGGTTTCTGCAGCGGATTATGTAGGGTGTCCCAGCTAAAGTTAGACAAGCTCTTCAAAAAAAAGAATTGGCCACAAAAGCACAGTGAAAGATACGATTTATGGACCTACTCTTTGGCGACTAAAGAGCGTAGGTATTAGTATTATATCACGCACTTTGTTTTCTTTTTAATATCTTGGTTTTCCTTGAACAGCTTGGCTAAGGATAGCTGGGACATGCCGTACAGTGGACGCGGACCCAAAACATAATATTTTATTTTCAGGTCATTTACGTATTGTACATATTCCTATAATTAACATTAAAGTTATGGGGTTTTACGTGCCAAAACCACTTTCTGATTATGAGGCACGCCGTAGTGGGGCACTCAAAATTTTGACCACCAGGGGTTATATAACGTGACAGTTAATATTCGTATTTTGTGGACGGCGACAATGCGACACATCACCAGCTAGAAAAAAACCCTAATCAAGCCAGTCTATTTGGACCTACATGGATCAATAAAGCTTTTATGAGGCAGGGCCAAGGAGTTCCTGATTTACCTTACCAATTCAATAAAATAACTAATGAAGCTGTACATGTTTTCCCGTGTGATGGGATCAAGTTATGCGTTCTCATTACACTCTCCATTGCCGTATCTATTATTCCTTATCCGAGTAAGTTGCTTATCTGAGAATTGGCCACTTGGCTTGTCAATTGGATTGTTTCACCGGCCGGCACCTTTCTCACACACTTTCACTCAGTAGAGGTAGAGGCATTCTCCTGCGTTGTACCCAGTGCTTCGCTGATAACATTGCACAAAGCACCACCCAACACAAACAGTGATGTTGAATACTGGGGCACGAGCTCCGCTTACAAAAACAAGCACGCGGCCACGAGTATAACAGCACAGTTGAGACGTCGTTCGCTGCCGTCCACGAGGGTGGAGAGACGCGGGCGATGGCTGGCACGCTGGAATACGGCACAGACAACGTCACAGACAACGTCACAGACAACGTCACAGACTCGTGGTCTATTTCGTGGTGTTTGCGAAGTAGATAGGCGTGGTGTTTTGCGAAGAATACAGTAAATTAATTATTTGTTCGCGAGGTTCCTCCTGCAAACAGGCCTGTGTCGACGAATTTCAGCACACAAGCTTTCATTTTGGCTAAAAATATCGGCGGCAAAAGTTCTATTCAGTATCTGTTTGAATTGTTCTAAGTGCGTTTCATGCATGATGGTGCTCTTCGGCCCCATATAGGAAACTATAGGGGCTGTCGAACTTCTCCGTCACCAGCTGCAGTACAACTTCTACAAACGAAGAGCATTATGGATGTGGGTGGTTATCTAGCTCTGCGTTCTAAAAAAAAGAAAAGAATAAATGGCGTGACCTGGTCTGGAAAACTGGACAAGAATGAGGGCATTATAATTGGTCAAAACCACCTCGAAAATAGTGGGGAAAATAACGAAAGAATGTTATTAGGCAGGTAACTTGAATTTAGGCGCCAACAAGTAAAAGTAGCCTGCGAGTATTGATAACGGAAAATTACGAGCCATTCCATTCTGTGAAGGGGGGATCACCAGCAAAGCTGTCTTGCACAAGACAAGTAGGTGACACATAATTTTGAGCAAGGGTACGAACACAGTTATTGTCTGTATCGGCGGTCATGGGGAAGAAAGTACGCATACACATTTATTTTTATACATCCGCGCACATTCGTGCTATACATGCTTAAATACATTCGCGCTGTCATTTCGCGATTAAAACAGGCAAAGAATGTTAGACCGGGATCAGCGCATGGAGGGGCAGTGGGCCAGTGCCGTCAGCGCCTTCGAAGAGGGAGAGGCAATATGGGAACGCTAGAGAGAGAGAGAAGGGAAGACGGAAAGGCAAGGAGGTTAACCAGACTGAGTCCAGTTTGCTACCCTACACGTGAGGAGGGGAATGGGGAGTGAAAGAGGGAGAGAGAGAGAACTTAGGTGTAGGATGTCTATAGTCGGGCACTCAAGTCTGTTGCCCTCAGGTAGCGACAAAGCGCTCGAACTGCTTTCTGTGCCAATGAGCTGTGAGGCCAGGCTCCCAAGATCTTCGCTTCCGTAAATGGCCTGTCATCCAGTCTATTCAAGGCACACTGGAGAGTCGCACGTTGATTATCGAAGCGAGAACAGTGGCACAGAAGGTGACTGATGGTCTCTTCACACTTGCACTTAGCGCACATTGGTGAATCCGCCATTCCAATACGATAGCTGTAGGAGTTGGTGAATGCTACTCCTACCCACAGCCGACACAGCAGTGTTGCGTGTCGGCTAGCATGATGAACGCTAGCATGATGAAGGGCTTAGGAGCCAGCTGTGGAAGAAAACGACGACGGAGGCGCGATCGATGGCACGTGCCATTGATGATGATGACAGTTTTCGCTCTCACATATCGATAGTTTTCGCTCTCAAACGAAAAGTACACGGAACCCCAGGCGTAAACAGCTTCGCTGTGATAAACTATGCTAAAGAATTGAAATTGGGAAGCACAAAATGTAGCATGCGCTCAATCTCGTATCGCTCAGAAAGTCTACGCCCCTACAAACGTTCCTGTGGTCAAAACATGGAACGGTAACGCACACACGCACAAACACTCTCAAAACCCACCCACTGCGATGGCTTAGCGGCTATGGTGCTGCGCTGCTAAACACTAGGCCGCGGGATCAAATCCCGGGCGCGGAGGCCGCAATTCAATGGGGTCGAAATGCAATAACGCTTGCGTCCTGTGCAACGAGGTCACGTTAAAGATCTCCTAGTGGTAAAAATTAATCCTGGGACCTCTAAAACGGGTTGCCTCATATTCAGATCGCGGTTTTGGCACGTAAAGTGCTAGAATTAACCTATCCACAAAACATTATGCGTGTGTCAATATAGGTTTTTTTTTCTTTACGTTACAAAGTTCTACGAGGCCACCAGTGGCGCTCCAGGATGATCAGAAAGATTACAATCGAAGAAGAGGAAAAAGAAGAAGAAGAAGAAGCCATCTTGCTCTGGTGGTGTTCCATCTGCTTACCCTTTGGAATTACCATGAAACCCCTTTCGCAAGGAGCCTCGAAGTCCCCCAAGGACCACAAAGCCAGGCGATCTTCGAAGGCCAACAAGTCAGACGTTGGGCACAAAGGCGCCAAGAAGAATGATAAGGAAAAAGGTCCCAAGCATGGAACGCACCACACAACAACAACGGAAACCGCAGAAACGAGTGAGTGCCTGCAACAGTCTTGTATACAGTATTGTAGCCATTAACATTTTTACCTCGTCGCTTGTTTGTACACGACAGTGTACATTAAAAAAAACGTGATAAATGAACACATTTAATCGGCATGGAAAGCCAACTCAACAGGTACTGGCCAATTTTAGCCCTTATTTACTTAACTCCCTCGCTCTAGTAGCTCAGTGCCTGGGACGATGTATCAAGCCGATGTAGTGACAACAGGTTCAATTTTTGGCAGTGGCAATTGCAGTTTGTTGATTTTAGAATGCAAGAACACTCGGATAATTAATGTTGGGTGTCCCCCAATTTGTGAAAATTATTCGTGAGCACTCTACGGTGGCATCTTTCCTAAGCAAGGCATTTTTATCAGGCGTTACATTCCGATGAATGTGTTGTTCACTCATTCAATTTAGAACTCAATCATGCTTGTCCGGTCGATCACCATTTCATTTAACATTCGGTGGTGTGCATCAGGAACGCCGATAGAGACGCCAGAGAGCGCTTTTTCTGGCATCCGTTGCCATTCCTCTAAACTCTTCTAAATATAGTTAACAGCATCGTAACCGTCGCATTAAATCAAGCAAAATTCCAATCAAATTACCAAATCACTTTCAGAGGCGGGGTCAGTGAGAGTTCACCAGGCGGCAACGGTGTCGAAGCCGGAAGAGGAAGTTCCATCAACTCGACCGCCAGCAGAGCCGGCCTGCCACGCCCTTCCATCACCGACCGAAAGGCGAATAGTCGCGCTTGCGGGACCTACAAGGGGGCCCTCTTCACACGATATCCAAGCTGAACACGCCGCAGTGCCTCTGACGTCACCAGCGAAAAGGCCCGAAGGAGCTGCGGACCATGCGTCACCGCCAACATCGGCCAGCGGGACCCAGGAACGTCCCGTCGGTACCCCTCCGGTACGCCCTCCTCAAACGGGCCCACTAATTCTTTCAACCTTGCAATTGCTCGGCATTGAGACCGGCCGGCCGCTTGTAGCATAGATTACTACAAGAGTTGCTACTGGGAGCTCTGGAGTGCACCCAGCATTGGAATGACAAGCATTACGAGGATATGCATGGGCTTGGTCACCCTGGCTTTAAACGGCTTCGGCATTTCGCAAGCTTATCTGTTTTACAAGATTATTTCGTAAGAACTGCTGAAAACTGCAGTGATTAGGAGCGCATTAACATCCCTACTGGTTTCGTGCGTCAATAAAAAAAATATATAATTTACTGGAAATTTAGAAACGGAGATTCTAGAAGATAATGCCGGAAGACCGTCTCAAGTATTTGGACACGAAGGTTAATCCAATCCCTGTACTCACACGAATCACGCCCGTGGTAGCTCAACGCAGCACAAGAATTTTGTTTATTAATTATTGTTGGAAATTCGTATGTCTTGATGCACTCCACAGTGGACTTCACCTTAGAATGACGGCGAATCAATGCTCGCGAGGAACACCCTTTTGCAAGAAAACACGCTTTTGAGGCAGAGTCTCTGTTCTGGTGTAAATGTGTGCGTAGGGCTGGAGCTAGATTGTTATCCCCTCCAGAAAATTTAATAATGTGTCAATTGCGGCAGGGATGCGTGCAACCACTACGAAGGGGTAACGGTTTCATAGGCACTACATCCGATTAAGAAACCGTAGTCTGTCTATAAATTCAAGTTTATTGAAGTATTCTCTTGTTTTTCTTAAACTGTATGACGCGCAGTAACAGCCCACTCGCATTGCGAGAGTACAAACTGGCAGCGATGTGGCGCAGGCTGGTGTGATTGACACCGAAGCCCGTATGAAAGTGATCTGTATTTGGGTTTCCGCCAGCGCGTTATCGGAAGGCGCCTCATCGGAAAATATCAGCAGAGGTATGGCTTGCCCTTGTGAGCAGATCTTTTATTTCCATCGTGGGCTAAGGTAAATTCATATAATACACGCACAGTGCTTCAGCAACCTGCGCGACACTGTTGCATGGCCATGGCTCACGTCTTCAACAAAGAGAAAGCTGGCATAGTGACGTGCATGCATTCGGTATAACGCAGGTATTTCACCGAAGGAGACCATCATCCAGCGGGAAGGACGAACCAGCACTGGCTAGTGAGACTTTGTCACAGAAAACTCGAGCCCTGGACGCTCTCCTCAAAGGTGAACTAATAAAAGCTGCGATTTCCCAGAAAGAAAAAGAAATTGAATATGCTATTTTTTGCTATAAAAGAATTTTAGAACAATAAAGGCAACGAAAAATATATTCGCTGTCTCTCGGCCACTTCGAAACGCACGACCAACACTTTACCTTTTGCAATGACGCTGGGTTCATCACTGATGTTAAATTTAGCTATCTCTTTGTGTGAATACGCAAGCTTCCTATTTGTATCACAGGTAGAAGCTCCAAGAGAATAAGCATCTCTGCTTACAATTGTAGGAAAGAAAAAAGCCAGTCACTCTTGTGCTTCTCAGAAACTTGCACATGAATTGTTCTGTAATACTGCTATATTCCATTACAGACGCGTAAGCTTGTCTGCTGGCATATTATTTGTTTTTATAAGGCTTCGGTCATAAGCACACTATCGCCCCTGAAACCGCAAGGCATCACCAACAGCCAAGTCGCACTCTAGTAAAATACCAACCAAGAGATCGTGCAAGTTCACAATTTGCCTTTTGTACATTTGTGCATTATATAAGTATGCGGCGCAATTGACAAACAACGTCGTTTACGTCGCTCAAAAGCTTTCTTCACTTTTTTCGGTCTTTCACTTTTTTGTAAGGTAAAATAAAAGACGCGTACATCGTTTTTACGTGCCTGGTTATGTCGCTTACAAATTCTAAAACTATGCTACAGAAATTAACTCCATTTCTTTCCCTATTGCACAGTGTGCAAAGTTCAGCGTCATCGATTATTGTAACTGACAGGAGCAAGGTGTCCTGATACCATAACGCAACGCTTCGCATAATCTAATTTTCTACATCACGTGGAATAAGCGCAATTTCAAAGTGACAGATTTCATCGCCTACTTCTTCTGGTTCTTTTGGGCAACCTGGCCACGGGAAGGATAGTAGAGATGCAAACGCAGAAGGAGAGGAGAAAGATGGTGGATTCTGACGGTCCAGTGAGGCGGGAGAGATTGCGGAAAGCGCAGCCTCAGTGACCACTCGGACGAATCATGGAAACGATAACGCGAATTAGAAGTGTAGAGATATGCGAATGAAGCGGCAACATTTCATCATTCCCACAGACGCAACCTGAGGGCTGAAGTAAGCAGCACCTCGTCAGTGGCAGAGTGGGTGCTTCCGTATCCCATCCGGGTCAGCTCAATAGACAGTACTAAGTTTGTGTACGCATATAACAAGTAATTTATATGACACACAAATCAATCGTTGCAGCCCACGAAGCAAAAGATGCGGTGTCGTTCGCTAGATGCTAGACCGCCAGCAAGAGCCAGCTAGAGAACATCGACTCTACGAATGAAAGAAGCACTTATAGAACATAACGTCACCATGGCTACAAAAGATAAGGAAGACATGCTATGACGGAGAATTGGCACCATTTGTAAACGTGTTGCATAATGGAATTTGATAGCTGATGCGCATAAATGCCGGACCAAATATTTGACCAAGGATCCATTCGCCATATGGTTTGTTGGCACAGTTGCTACGGTTTCATCTTGGAAGAAATGGCACCAAAGGAGACTCATAAGCCTAGCCGCCAAAACAGGTTTCCCTGGCAACGTTTCAGACAAAAAAAAGCTGTTAGTTGCACCTGTCATTTCATCTAGTCTTGTGTGTCGTCTGCTTTTCAGTAATTTGTTTCAAGATGGACCGGTTCGAAGCCCTTTATTGTCGCTTTTAATGCTTTTGGTCGCGTTAGCCGTCGCTGAACTATATGATGATGTTTGATAGCCTATAAAAAGTGCTTTTGAATTCCAATTGCTGGAGTTCTCACGCGCGCAGTTCACGTATTCATTCACGTGCCCACAAAGCTAAACTAGAAACTATATCGGAAACTAGGGACGCGCATATACGCATGTTCCCCAGAAACAGGTTGCGCCAAGCTTTGTTCCCGAACGAACGTGAACGCTCACGGCGTTAAACGTACCTTCTTCATGACGTTAATTTTTCACTTGAATATTCTTTTTTTTGCAGTGTATTCTCAGAGTTTCTGGCATTTGCACACAAAGAATCTGAGGCAGGGCCATTAGAAAAATTTGTGCTTGCGCGTGTGTGTGTCTGTGCGTGTGTTTGTGCGTGCGTGTGTGTGTACGTGGGGGTACGTGTGTGGTTGTGTGAGTAAGTAGCCACGCGCTAAACACGGGTCAATTGAGACTACATTGAGTCCAAAGACAAGACGTTACAGACATCGCCTTTCAGCAATCACATGCTAGGAGACATTCACTTTGAAACTCAGAGGTTGTTTTGCTCGCCCCAGAGAAGAGGAAGACAGCTCCACGCGGATCTATTTTTAATGCAAATGAATCATTACTCAGGGAACGTTCGCCTTCCATTTCAGCAATCTCAGCAGCTGTGCGTAGTGTTGATTGCTTAGTTATTGGATGTAGGCGTTGTTTCTCTTCATCAAAAAAGAAAAATAATGGAGCGAGAAGTAACGGCAGCGAGCCTAGGGATAACTTTTGGCGACAGTGATGATTTCAGCGGATTAATTACTAAAGCGCGCAAGAAATATTAATGCGAAAGCTTTAAGGGCCCCGTGTCGCATAGAAGCTGATGTCGGCGTCTTGCGTTGGACGTCCTTTAGCAAACAATCATTCTGAACCACAACCATTCAAGCCCTCCGCGTGGCTCAGAGGCATGACTGAACTGCTTGAATTCCTCCAAGTAAGATGCATCAGAAAGATCGCAAAGTACAACCAAACCACAGCCTACAGACATGATAGCGTCGGATTATCATTTGAAAATACTAGAAAACATAATTATGTTACGCGTAATCTCAAATATAAACCCCTTTTCCAGCATTTCTACCATTCCTTGAGGGGCGCGCTGCGCTTGGTTGCTTGTGACAGCAACACCCAGATGGCGCTCGCCTCCGCGCATCCGCGGCCCACGTGAGAGGCCGCGTTTCTACCAGAAAGCTCGGCCGCTTGCCTTCGTGCATAGCGTTCGCCAGCGTTTCCCGTTAAACATTGCGGTTACATAAGCCTCAGTTACCCGGAAGCGTGAGACGCAGTCCGAGATCCTTGATTGCTATCTCGTTCCACTCTTAAAGGCCATGCTCAAGCGTCCTCGAATCATATGTAAACACAACTGTAAATTGCACTAAATACAATACATACAGGCGGGTGGTTTAACGTAGACATTGAGCCAGAACGTCATCTTCCATGAAGGAATGATTTTGCGAAGGATTCTGCATATTTAAATAAATAAAGAGCTGACTAAGAATTATTTTAACGTAGAAGAGATGATCTTTCAAAGCAAGGCAACGAGCACTGCGTCGGGAATCATAAAAACCCGTATATATTGCCTGGGTCGACTACGGTCATCAATTAGGCACTGCTGGTTTACACGGTGTCTACGGATAGCGCTCAACATCGAAGATAAGAATAGATAAGAGAATTTGCTTCTTGGCACTGCTCTTAACACATGCCATAACATTGACGGTCATTGTGACGCAGCAACGGATCCAATCCAGCCTGGTAATAGGTGGCCGACCCGCAGGCCCAGCTGTGCTCCTGAGAAAGCTATCGCTATCTTGCAGCCAACCAAGGTGCGCTTCGGAGGCCTCAGAGACTTCTTGGGATTTCGGTCATCAGCAGCGTCTTCATTAAAAGGGGTACGCCTTGCGAACGCACCGTTGCCGAATACGACATCCGTTCTATTTGTATGTCTTGTGTTACACACACACACACACACACACACACACACACACACACACACACACACACACACCATTATGGTATTTATTATGGCAAAATGGTATTCAGGTATCCGATCTGTCTTTAGTTTTTGGCAAAAACTACGTCTGTTGGCAGTATTGCCCACGTGCGCAGAAGGAATAGCTACCGTACGATTTAGCACACTCAACGTTAATTAAAAGAGGAGTAGCCACACTCTTTGCCTTGAATCTGCTCTCATGAAGTCGTGCCCTCACGCGATGTAGGCCAGCTTTGATAAGCCATTGGCGAGGTTACACACAGCCGGTAACCCGAGCTCGGTCATTGGGGCGGTGACAAAAACATTCCTCCAGAATCTGAAGGAAAAAACGCATCCCCCTAGGCCCGACCAAAAACTACTCAAACCCGCAGTGCTGCCATACGTCCACAAGCTTTCCCACAAATTGGAGAAAATCCCTACTATGTTTGGTGTGCCAGTTGTGTTTTCGGCGCTACGCAAGTTGGCCGGACTGTGTCCGCGCATAAGCCGCATTCATAAAATGTCAGGGCGCCAGAAAACACACACTAGACAGTACGTGAAATGTGCGACGGTCGTTATTTACGATATACCGCTGAAATGTGGGGAATCCTACGTTGGACAAACGGGGAGATGTGTTAATGACCGGGCCCGGGAACATGAATTTTCTGCAATCAATAAAGGTAACGAGCATTTACCTACGCATCGCATGGTTTGCCTGGAAGGCAGATGCCAGCTACTACTGCATAAGGTAAAGATACTTGGCAAGAGTGGTGATACGTTAGCAAGAGAAATTTTGGAGGCATATCACATAAAAGAGAGAGGCACGAGTTGTATTAGTGATACGTCTGTTTTTCTGTTTCAAAACGAGTGGCAACTGTTAAAAACGTCGCTGTAATCGCTCTAGGCAACACTGATGTACGTAGGCGCTTTTAATCATTTTCCCCGCCCCGCTGTAAGAATAAAATCAGTTGATGTTCAGCGCTCAATCTGTCGTTTCGTTCGCTCCCTCCCAAGTCCTTCTTTCCTTTTTTCTGGCGCAACCGTGCATTCGTTAGATATTGGAATATTTTTACGTTATGGGGCCCCAGATTGTATGTGTGAATCGAACAGTGTTATACTTTTGTGAGGCATGCAAGCACCTGCGATTATGCTGGCTCCTTCGACAACTCACGTAGTAAAGCCGAACGGCTTGAAACTCAAATAAGATTTTCGACCATGGACGAATATGCTTCCCGCTATCATTGTGCTGAGTGTTATATGTATTGCTGGGGACGGGGGCGCCGAATAAAAAGCTAGTTTTGGTTCTTTACCATCGCCTCAACTCGCCAGAACTCTGAAGTGAGCTTGTTTACGCATATCTACGTAAAGACTTGTAGAGAGTGCGAGGAAACCGGGACGAAATTAGAGATCCTGTCTGGGCTTGGACGGCTATTGTCCACATTGCGCTGTCCTAAAGTGTTCAGACTGATGGTAAAACGTGCATAATCAAATACTGACCCGCCGTCCTATCGATTTTTGAGTAAACAGAATGACCGTTCCATTCTTAGATTCATTTACTTGATATGTGATGAATCGGTGCATTCATCATCTGCTCCAGGCAGCAATAGAATCATCACCGAACTGGTATCCCTGCAAAGTAAATGTACCTCAAACATCAATTTGACTAAGCAACCAACACTCTATTTTCTTGAGGTTATGCAGCGCAATTGAATCTAACGTTGGGGAAGCGTCGGAAGAGCGGGCTCATCTCGCACCCTGGAAGCCCGGGTGCGATTATCACCCAGACCAAAGTGTAGCAAATGGTATTTTCAAAACTTTTAATTTAGTTTGTTTACAGGAACCTCCCTGAAAAATTCGACGTCAAAGCGAGTATTTTAGAGCGCGGCTATTAAGGGCCCGTTCCTTCGGCGAGCGTCGGTGTAACAGAGCGAACGAGCATACCGAAGGATGAAAGAGCGAACGTAGAACGCAGCGGAGGACATAAACGCGAGGAGGAAAACGGAGGAGAAGGGTATGTCGAAAGCGTGAGGAGAAAGCCTTAGTGCGCGACGAAGGCTACGGGGTGGCGCCAGAATAGCGCGTCGTCTCTGGGAGTTCTGTCTGCGGCGACTGGGGTGAATCTCGTCAAAGCGTCACCAACGCGTTGCCTCTCCTGCCTCTCCAGCTTAGAGACGCAGTCCCGTGAGGTTTCGCTCCGTTGTTTGCAACCTGCTGCACGAGAGAGCTTGTCCGCGCCAGCCAATATATCGCGAAATGAAAAGACATATAGAGCTGCGCTTAAATTGCATTAGCGAATATCGTAATCGTCGGTGACATTTTTTGACGTGTTTTTTTTTCTCTTGGCGCCGTCGGTCATTGTTGGTAGCATCTTTCGGTCACGGTGACTAGGATGTATTTTCGCGTAATTGGGCACATGTAACACATCCGCATTATTCAAGGCGCTGACGCTGGAAAATTTTATTTGGCGCAGATAGAGACCGCGAACCAGACGACACCCCGCTGTACTTGCCATGCCGCCAAGAACACCACTGCCATAGCGTTTGCAGTCGTCGCAATCTCTACGGTAGCGTTGATATTGCTGGGCGCTCTGCTGGCGCCATCCCAGAACGGAGGTACAGCCGCGTCCAGGTTATGCAGCACTGAGGACTGCGTGTTGCACTCAAGCCTCATCAACGCCCGCATAAACACCAGCGTGGATCCGTGCAAGGACTTCAACGCGTTCGCGTGCTCTGCATGGCCCGTGCCCACGAAGGTAGTCAACTTCGCCAGCGGTACCACGTGGGACGCGGTGGCGGCTTGGCACAAGGTGAAGTATTTATAGCTTTTGTGCGCTAGGAGAGCTTTCGCAACATGTCGCACGTAACGCCAGTCATTGCAACCGCGCTCCGCAGCACCGAAAGGCCGGGCATACTACGTACAGTGACTTTTTCTTTAGCTGCACCTTGGCTTGGAAAAAAAGTGCCCGTCGCCGACAGCACAGCTCCGACTCCTGATCTAAATTACTTAGTGAAGCTGTCAATTACTTGGACTAGAAATGGAAACGCTTACTTGTACTTTTGAACATATTTACGGTAAAAAAATTTCTTTTTCAATTTCTTACCTTGCGACACATATTTCGATCTACAAGTTGCAGCTAGTGAGTATGCGAGGCATATCGACTTGGAACGAATTCCCGGGATGGCACCGGTTTCGAAATATACGCCGTTAAACTTGGGGCAAAAATGCACTGCTGTTCCAATTGCTCAAAAGCTGTTTTATGCATTAATGCACAAAACTAACTGGAATACCAGTAAGTGTTGTCGGATGCGTTGAAAATTAATACCTTGAAACTGGAGTAGAACCGAGAATTTATTCTCAGTCGATATGCCTTACATACTCACTAGCTATAATTCCTAGATTTATGTATGTGTCATAAATAATTAAATAGATAAATATTAGCATACTTTGGCACCTCACTGAAATAAACATTTTCATTTCTCGTAGAAGTGATGGTCGCCTCATCGAGTAATTTAGATCAAGCACTTGAATTGCGTTATCTGCCACAGGCGCTTTTAAGTAAAGTTGGTATAGTTAAAAAAGGCACCCTGTATGAGCTCATCATTTGAGCCAACCATAGCCAAGTGCGTGTGATCTGGGCTCCACCTATTTCAGTAGAACACGTGATATATCGAGTTGGTCTATTCATTCTTTGGTGAAGTAACAAGGCTTTGGATTGCGCCATACTGGAGATGACATTCATATGCGCTTGCGAGTGTCGTCTGTTTAGTGTCATTGTTCTGGGGCTCTGTTTCTTCCCTGATACAGATGGTTGATTAGAACGGAACTGAGTTTGGGGCGTAGCGAGCTCTAACAAATTTCAAGAGTACGCGCTTGGCTATGAGAAGTGACATTATGGTGCGCTGCAGTGTACGTGATTGTACGTGTGTCTACGCGTTTGCTAAACTTTAGATCAAGGGCTAGGAAAGCAGAACAGGAATGTTTTCAGTGCTCTGTCACAGTTACCTTTGCTTCATGCAGATGGCGCTGTGAGCGTTCATCTTTTTTTGCCAAGTCATAGGTCCGGGTTGCGAAACGTGACAAGATGACCAAACAAATAAAGGCGATTTTGAGATTAGCTGGACAAATGATTACATTATTACGTGACTATTATATTTGTAGAAAGCTATGAGACCTATGTAAGTTGTAAGAAATCTGTTTCACTATCGCAGAAAGTAGTATGAAGCTATGTGGCCTATGACATATGTTAGTAACCTGTGTGACCGGCGCCGAAAGTTAAGCGATCAATAATTTGCGTGGTATTGTGTGTGGTTTTTTTTTTTGTATGCGAACAAACCATTAGTTGCTAATACCACACTGTCTTCATGAGTGCCATCTTTGCACATGGGCCAGGTGACAGAATCTTCCAGTAAATCGCTCCTAGTGGTGCCACGCATTTGTTTTCCATCGACTGACTTCCTTAGAAAAAGAAATGCAGTAACTTAACTGGAGATATTTAAGTATGCGTAATCCCAAATTTTAATTGGCCCACTGCCAAAGTTACAGTTGGCCCACAACAAAACTTAAGTTGGCCCACCCTCAAATTTAAGTGGTCCCACATCCAAATTTCAAGTTGCCACACCACCAAATTCCAAGGTGGCTTACCCGCAAATATAAGTTGGTCAACCACAAAATTTCGTTTGGCCCATCCCCGAATTTCAGTTGGCCTCCCCCTACTATAACCTTCCCCATGCGTTTTCTGTGGAGCCCTATGTATCTCTATGGGTATTCTCTTTGTATTCTATTTTATTGATTGAAATTGTTCTTTATCGCATATGAAGCTGCCAATGATCCATATCTACACTATAACAACAATTAAATGTCTTAACTTGCTAAAACACAGTTTTGTGGCGATACAGGGCATTGCACTTTTCGCGTGATGCAGATACGGGGTTCCTCGAACGAGTTCTTACCCATTATTACACTCAGATACGGGCTGACTACGCATAATAGTGTCTCCAACGCAAAACTATGGCGTACTTTCTCCTCCAATTATCACAGGGTTTCGAAAACCTCCTGGAAATAAGCTCGGAGCAATACTTTCCGGCGAAGAAGGCCTTGGCTATGTACAAGGCGTGCATGGGAGGGAAGCCTGTGGGCCAAGCCCGACGCGCCGGCATGCAAGCGCTCAAGAAATTCATGAGACAACGTCGAATACCTTGGCCTGGTGAGCTTGACATGAACGTGAACCCCCTGGGCGTGCTTCTCGACTTCGCCTTCAACTGGCACACGCATTTTTGGTTCCACGTCCAGGTAATGCAAAAGTGCTGCCTTTGGCGAACGTGAAATCCCATGGTACAAGTTGATTGAAAGACAGAATTTTGACGCGACAGCGCTAATGACCCCGTGTCGCACAAAATCTGGCGTCGGTGCCTACCGTCAAGCGTCCTTTCAGCAAAAATGATTCCAAACAAGGCAAACCCAACCATGCCGACCCTCCGTACAGCGCAAATTAGTTAATGAAGTAATTGAATTTGTTAAAGTAAAATATGTCAGAAAAAATTGTAAAGTACGACTACGACACAACCTACAGACGTGATAACGTCGCACAGTAATTTGAATCTACTAGAAAACGTAGTTCGATTAAGCGGAAACTCAAACACAAGCCCTCTTTCCACCACTTTTACCATTCATAGACCAGCCACGGCGTTCGAGATTTTCGCGCGGTGGCGCGCTCAAATTTCGGAGGCCACGAAGCGGTGCGTCCGCTTCCTTGCAACACCTCCATATGACGAACAACGAAACGCAGTCTTCGAAGACGCCTACACAAGAGGATAGTGACGACAACCACACACGCTGGCTGTCTGGTTGTCTTGTGTGGTTCTCTTTTCTGTCCTCTTGTACACGTTCCTTCGAAGGCTAGGCTTCGTTGTTTGTCAAGCTGCGTACCAACACGCACAGCACAAGACTCTTCTACATCCAGATGGCGCTTGCCTCCGCCGCATCGAGGCCCGCGCACGAGGCCGCGTTTCTACCAGAAAGTTCCGCTAGGTACATAGCGTTCGCCGCCCACACTTCACGGTAGACATTGCGGTTACATAAGCGCGAGCAGCAGTCAGGGATTTTTGAATGCTGTCACGTTCTACTATTAAAAGCGAACTTTAAGCGTCCTCCAACATATTACTATGCATTTTGAAATAATTTATTATATCGCCAAAAAAGTTTTATAACACTAAACACCTTTCAAGCCCTCTCATATCGAAGCGAAGTATAAGCAGCCAGTGTGGGCAAATAATGTTATTAAACCAGTGAAACATTTCAATTGCCTAATTGTTTTGCAATCTCTTCCCTATAATTTAAAAATAAGCTTTTCGAGAACATTAGGGCTTTTAGGAGAGGGTTCAACTGGCTAAAACGCCGACAATACGGTCAAAAGTAGATTGCTACTCTTGATATGTAAAATATGTTATTTCTGAATAACAGTGTGGTAGCTGCATATTGTTGGTTGTTTTAATCCTCAAAGCGAAGTGCGCACTTAAGCTAATGTCAAAGTATGCATAGGAATATTCTACGGAGAAGCGAGAGCAGACGCAGAAGGGAGCGAACCCTTCGGCTCGCGCTCCCTTCAACACGTCTCGGACGCGTTGCGATGACGCCACCTCCAACACTAAGCGTCCTTCCGGATCGGAAGCAGGCTTCTGCACTCGCCGAAGTTCTGCCCCCGCTGAAGATTACCTCCAGACAGGCGCACGACTAGGCTGGAAGAGAGACGTACGCTCACCGATCCCCGCCCCGCCCCTGGCGCGCTTGATCGCGGTGCTGCACGGTCACCTACGCTCCCCTAACTCCCTCCTGCCTTACGCGCGCCTTATCACGTGACTTTCACCAATGGGCGCGCATCAAGCCACCATCCTTCTGGGCTCACACTTGCGCACTTTGCCTTCCATCTACAGCATACGAAGTGCGGAGCGACATACGATTTCATCCCGTTCCGAATTTATATGAAACATCACCGTCACGCCGACGACTACGTCGATAATTTCCTTGGGGTGCCCACACACATGCTACCGCAGTAAAACATCGAATAGGTATTTCTTCAATGATGAATGTCAATCAACGAGAGCTTCGGGTAAACCTTACGACATGCCACTCTACAGGTTCAGGAAGGAAAAAAAGGGGGAAGGGTAAAGTGAAAGGGGGAAGTGAAAGTGAAAGGGGGAAGGGTAAAGGTGGACGTTGCTGAGGGATTGGCTTTAAATAAGGCCCTGGGCCTGCTTGGCCTTCTCCGCCCAGTCCACCAGTTCAAGCTGTCGGTCGACGTCCCCGGAACTGAGCCAGGCTGTCCAGTCAGTCTCGCTGCTGACAGGGGGATTTGGAAACACGAGTGAGGTGCATTCCCACATTATGCGTGTGAGTGTTCCTGTTTCTGAACAGAGCCTACATTGGTCGCTTTCCTTGCCCCCTGTGATTTTGTTATTGTACTTTGGGTGTGGGTATGTGTTTGTCTGAAGGCGGCGAAACGCGACCGCTCGCGTTTTATCGAGTTGCTTGGCCGGTGGTGGGAGCGCGCGACGCCTCAAGTGATACCTATGGGCTATTTCGTGATAAGTCTCACAGAGTTCCTCATGTCTCTCCTCCTCATTCACGCCGTCCCTCCATAATGAAACAGGTTGGCACGCTGGAGACCCGAGACAAAGTTTTAGAGACATTTTTTATTACCTTTATTAATGGCATGCATGTAATTTTTCTATGAATAACTTCCGATCGGCTCTTAACCCTATGTCCGAGGTTGATGGCGCTTTGTAGGTACAACAGATTTCCTTTTTTTTTTTTGCATGTCTCCCTTGTCATCAACGCGGCATATACAATTAGGACACAGAGATGAAACGGCTCATTGCACAAGCATCTTCTGCACAAAATGATAGTTTGAGAGTTATATGGTGAGCCTGTAACAAGAAATTGACCAAGGGCGTTCACCTGCTGTGTGAAATTGTAGTATTCCACGTGCACTGAAATACGACTTTTGTGTAAGAAAAACAGGCTAACTGACGATCCCCCAGGACTGCCCCAGCACATTTTCTATCGGAGTGATTTGTTTACAATTTCAATGTTTATTACGTGCCTAAAGGCATATTTA
Source organism: Dermacentor variabilis (assembly GCF_050947875.1). Lineage (NCBI taxonomy): Eukaryota > Metazoa > Arthropoda > Arachnida > Ixodida > Ixodidae > Dermacentor > Dermacentor variabilis. The sequence continues at coordinate 112,446,580 of NC_134576.1, forward strand.
AAGACAGAGATGTGGTGAAGTTATTCTTTTAAAAATTTTTTGTCACAAAAGCCTTTATAAGTAAGACGCACATAGTTGAGGTTAATAAACAGGATGTGTGAGCCATTTGTTGTGGCTGTCGCCAGGGTACAATCACACGTTCGAATTGGTCTGGACTCCTGTTTATGCAGTTGCATCGAGTCAAGCAGAAAGTAGAAAGGTGTAGAAAGGTGTACTCCGTTTTGAAATAAAATGTACGGGTATGGGTAAACTAGCCTGGGCTGCCGAATGATGTTGCTGCATTTTTCACACTTCTTTGGCACACCTTCACTGAATACGAGCGCCATTCAGGCCAGCATTAAAAACCGCGAGATTGTTTTTTACCAAGTTCTTCACACAAAACTGCAGGTGTTGCAAGGTAACAGCGGCCAAAGAAACACCCTGGTTCTCCGCTTGGGCAACTTTATAACATTCTGGTACAATTACCACCAGACTCTGGTTGCTTATCAGGTGTACTACAACTACTTCATGAACTACTTCGAGGCCTTCGCTGATGCCAGTGACAGAAGGCCGACCAGAGAGGAAGTAGCCAGGATTGAGTCGCTCCATTCTGACATACTGAACCGGTTCCTGGAGTTGCAGACACGGAATAAAAAGGTAAGAAGGGTGACCATCTGTGCGAGTGCTCTAAACGGGTCTAGTATTCTTCGTATTTCTTAATTAAGAACAGAAAGAACGAAGGGTTCCACTTGACCAATCCTGTTTATTCGTGTTCATGGAGTGATTCTTGTGTTCGCTATAGCAAAAGTGATGGATCGTCTATTATCAATCTGCGATCTTCCTCATTTTATATACGCCCAACAGTGAAACAGCAACATTTACATTATTCATCGTGGGTATTTGACTGAATATACTGGAACGAATGAACAGAGTTTGAAAAGTAGGACTGTTCAGTTTCATTGCATGCTTACTTTCCTTGAGCTGCAAGTGCGGTCATATGTTGAAGCCGCATCAACGCACACAATTGCCTTTTACGCTAACGTCGCGTGTAGTGTAAACGTAACAGTAGACATCTCCTTGAGCTTAGAATTAACATCAAATAAATGTGTCGCACGTATTTCAATTATCCGCGTAAAGGCTCTGCACCTTTTTGAGAAGCCTGCTTGCATGGGACAGTCATGTCATGGCAATGACAAAACGTCACATCCTTCTTACGCAGTTTCCAGCCCAATTCCTGCTGTCCGAGATAGCACTGTACACACCAAACATAACGACAGCAGTGTGGGTAGCCAAGCTGCGTGAACACCTCGCCACGTGGCCTGAATTCGAGCACCGTGACCGAGTCGTGGTCGAGGACACGGCTCTCCTGGAGACTATCAACGCGTTCTTCGCGAAATACGATCGACGTGAAATACTTCGTCACATCGCTTGGTTCTTCGTCCAGGTAGCGCACAATTTCTGTCTGAATGCCAGTAATTATCGCGTAAATATGAGCGCATCGAAAGAGAACAACATGCCAGTGCCAAAATTAAACAAGTAGACTGCAATTGCTGCGCTTTTGCAGGGATATTACTTTAGCATCATATGCCGGTCAGTATTCACTCGTCTAAGGAATGCGTAACGGTTGCTTCACCTCCGCCACGGGTCGGTATTGCACTGTCTTATCGGGATCGGCCCACGTTTGAAAAATTGTTGGTCGACGTCCACGGAGACGAGATCCACATGAACCTGGCTGTAAACAGCTTCGCTGTAAAATGAATGGATCATTCGACGTGCAGGTGTTCGCACCACTGGGCGATATTGAACTACTGAAGAACAAGTTTGGCGACCACGATAAGGGCGTGGAAAACAGGCATATTTTCTGTGCCACCGAAGTCGAAGCCACGTACGGGGGTCTCGCGACAACGGTCTACGTGGCGACGCGCCTGACATCACAGGTCAGCCTTTGTTTTGTTCGTTGGCTAGGCACTTCACCAGTCTTTCTATGGAATGTCTGTCACTGACTCACTCGTGTCGGGAGGAAAGTAAAAGAAAAAGTTGATTACAATCTCTTGAAGATTTGTAGCTACAAGTGGGCGGATAAAGAGAAACATATGGGAAATTGCAGGAAAACGTTTTGATCAATTCGCAAGGTTGTCCACTTATTGCTCGCTGCTAAATATTGATGTAATACTTAAGAGCACACACTGTTGAACACCATCACTCAATTAACTTTGTCAACTCTTATGAGCTTTTAGGCGCTGATGCATACTTGTCAGGTAGCCAACTGCTACTATTCTACGGGGACGACCGTGTTGGTGATCTTTGTCAGTTTTGCTAGCTCGGCCATGCGAAGGGGCAGCGGGCGCTTTCGGGTCATATCAACTAAAGAACTCGCCGCTCCCTGACCACCACTCAAGGCCTTGCCAATTTCAAATTGCCATATAAGTGTGGAAATCTAATCGCAGCAACACACGTAATCCTTTTCAAGGGGTAGCCATAGTCGGACGACGGAATGCTTTGAAGCTACGAGGTAGTTTCGGCCTATAAGTGTCTTCAAGATATATTAAAACGTGTAATAGACAAATTACCTTTCGACAAGTGTATCTGTCTGAAAAACTACGAGCATTCGTCGCTGCCTGCCGCCATATTACAAGTTTGTCTTAGAAATCATGAGGACTGTTATTTCAGAAAACAAGGTTTTTAAACATATTGTACGAGACAACAACAACACACAGAAGCGTTCAACAATCAGAAGGTTCTGAAGTGGTCGACCTGTTGGCAGTATGGGGAAAAAATAAATTCCTGTAAATATAAGTATGCCATGGGGGTAATCGAAAGCTCTACTTAAGTCGTGTGAAAGGACGGCGTGTGTATATTAACGCATAAGCTACATTTATTAACAAATAAATTTATTGATCATTACTCGAAAGAATAACTGCACACCAGATGTGCTGGAAGCATCTGACATTTTCTAAGAGAAACGATGCTTCTTTTCTCGGAGTACGTGAGTGCTCCATTTTTGGTCGTCTTTTATTTTCCTAGTCATATTGTGCGATGTAAGAAGCTGATTCGTGTTTGCAGTTAGTTAAATTCAATCAAACCTCCCTCGGACAGTGTAAAGCTTTTTTGAACGGACGTAAATTCCTTCAAGGGCCGCGGCTTCTGCGCAAGGAATTTGAGAGCTGTGCCCTGTTGGTTGATATTTTCCAATGACACAATCTTAGATACGGTAGTACCATAAGGGCACAAATGTTTCCCCCAAAACAAACGACATTAATTTTGTCGTTTAGGTTACTGCGCATGCTACTTTCTTGTCCAGAATGGTCTAAGATAGTGACTGCAATTGCCTTCCTGAAATAAGAGTGTTCTGCCCGATGCACTAAGTAAACTAGATGCATGGAGGAAAATGTCTTTTTTTGTATAGAAAAAGATAATTGAGGTTCTATAATTTTTTTAACAAACTGCTTTTCTTTTCAGGTTAAGCTACGATCTAGAAAAAGATGCCGTCATCTGCTAGAGTAAATCAAACAGAGAAGGCGATTTCGCACTTTTACAGGGAATAAACGAAGTCTGGGTGTGTATTTGTGATGTCAGTACGTGTATTCTCGTAGTGTCCCGGAAATAGGAATGTCCGTCACTGCCTTATTTAGTCGAGTGTTGTGTAGCAGAATGGTCGCAAGTATGTTGCACCATCGGGCAACAGCGCGGCGTAGTGAGCCGTTTGTGACCGCAGGGGGAGTCGAACCGGTGGACAACCGCCATCGGCTATTAGCGCTTCGCTATCCTCCGTACATCACTGATCTGGTGCTGTCCGATTAGCGCATCTTTGGTCCTTTGATGCAGGCATTGCGCGGTCGCTGCTTCAGTCCAGATGACGACGTCCAGCAGGCGGCGCAGATTTGGCTTCGCGAGCAAACACACCCATTCGTTGTGGACGGGATACAGAAAATGATTGCACGATACCAAAAGCGCCGCGCGTGCAGAGGGCTTAAGTGAAGAAGTGATATGTGCGGTATTTTATGTGCCAACATAAATGTGTAAAAATTTCATCCGCTTTTCGACTTACCCTTGTACGTGGAGCACTCATTGAACACCTTTCAGGTGCGAGTGCAAGTGAACCGCACCCTGACCCACATCATCAATGCGGCCGTCAACGGAGTCAGCCGTCTGTCGCGGGAAAATGACCCCTCAGGAGTGGCCATCATCGAGAAGCTGAATAACACTCATTTATCTCTATGGCCTCCGGACTCGCTGCTCACGTGGCGTGGCCTCAACGAAATGTACGCCAGCTTCGCGCCGCACAAGGACTCGCTCGCCGAATACTGGGTGCATGGTCACGAACGACTCCGCCAGCTAGCCGAGCAACCTCGCTACTCGCAAGCCTTGGCGCTTCGACCAAACTTCTTGCTGCCATTGTTCGCCTACGACTACCTGCTCAACACGGTGTCTATCGCCGTGACGGCGTTGGCGAGGCCGATCTTCTACGCCCAAGGAACAGCCGCCATGGATCACGGAGGCCTGGGCTTCGGCTTCGCCAGGGAACTGGTCAAAGCTATGGACGGCGCGGGTCTCAAGGTAAGCTCCAGCACTGGCACTGACGCTAAGAGATGGAGCCTGACATAGCAAGTTAGTCTTACTCGAGTTCGCTCATCTGTATAAAGCCGGTTTACAATGAAACAAAGAAGCTTGCGTCGATGCTCTGCTTGAAGTGAAACAGTATTCCCAAATGACAGCTTCTTAGGAGCTGTAGCCAAACTTAGCCCTCCTGGCAGACTTGTACACGTAACCGAAAAAAAGGTAACCGATTACAATGCTAATTACTTCTTCCATAAATGGATCACGGTTTCCAGTTACTCACCCCAGCATTATAATTTAGCTATGAGAAAGTGTGATTGATTACTTTGACATTAATTTGCTCCCCATTTTATTACCATTGCAAAATGTAGTGCGTAGTACGAGGTGGCGAAGCTCTTTAATTACGTCAGATTAGGCCATATGCACGTTGTTTATATTAACTAAGAAATTGCTTTTCACATTTTTCGTCGATATTCTTCCCTGGTTTATTTCTGAAGACATCTGCAGCGACATTGAAACATCGCTCACTTTGCAACCTGAAAAGAGGGACTATCCTGTAACGTACGAGTACCTTTCTCACAAAATTGGGAAAGGCGCTCTCAATACAGGGCAAGGGAAAAACTGAAATTCACCCGCAGGTGATTCACTCGTATGAACGTCCGAAATGGCCATCACTCTAAAGGAGAGTCGTTTGAATTTTTCGGCTACCATATGACGGACTTGATTGAAGCAGATTTGTTCTATCGGCCACAGGAAATTTTGAAAATATATGTTCATGGGAAGAAAAGACAGATAAAAACATGCGTTTAAGATCCAAGACCTTCTGTCTGCATGAGCAAAATCATACTGCTCTAAGCGAAGAAGCATTGAGTCGCTGCTTTTATCGCTCATGAAGGCCCCTTAAGATCACTTCCAGGAGAGGGAGAGAGAGACAGAGACAGACAGAAATTTATCATAAGAGAAAGGGTGAGAGGTCGGACTTCCTATAAAGGGTTGCTACTCGGCAATACTGCTCCGCTGATGTGAGTGGGGCATTGCTGCAGCACGCTGACTGTGGGAAAGAGGCGACCTATTGCAAAATTTTTCATTCTTTTGGACACTGTAGTCCCCAACAAAAATAAGTGCTCCAAGCTGAATCCCATGTTCTAGCATGTTTCGTCAAAAATATAACTAGTTACATGTGACAATTTTCCGAAATAAGTAATTAAATGACAGTGTGCGTTACCGAATAAACAAAGTAATTGGTAAATTACAAAAGTACCGAAAGCATAATTAATTACAAGCAATTAGGTATGTACAAGTCTGCCACCTCGTATTAGGAACCTTGCAGATTCTCTGGTGCTATTCTTCATACATTTAGGGTTCATGCCGTGTCTGGGTGCCTTTTTATCACTTCTTATATAAAAGATTTCACTCAAGTGCTGCAACAGCATGCCGGACACCCAGTCATCAAAACATCAACAGCTTTTCATTAAAGTTATCATCTCATGCACACTCTCTCTCTTTCTCTCTCTCTCTCTCTCTCTGTATCCTTGTATTCATAGCGTATGCCGTCTTTAAATGTTTCTTGTTTGTGTGTGTGTGAATTTGGATAGGGTCATCCCTCGACTGCAGCCTTATGAATGACATGCTTGGCCTGTCCTGAGAAGCCAACAAACACTGACACCAATGAAAACATAGGGGGAAATTACTTGTGCTTAATAAATGAAATAAAGAAAGGATAAATTATTGGAAATGAAAGTGGATGAAAAAACAACTTGCCGCAGGTGGTAACCGAACCCACAACCTTCGCATTTTGAAGGCGATGCTCTACCAATTCAGCTACCGCGGCGGCGTTTCCCCATCCACTTTCTTGTGTATTTATGTGTACTACTGGAACTCTGGGAGCGTTAGCCAGCGTCACCACTCACAGACCAGGGCGGCGGACGTGGAACTTCCTTTCTGCCGCAGGCGTCACGAGAACGTGATCTTTTTGGTTGAAGGCAACTGGTCAATAAACCCACACATGCTACCTGAAGGCATCAATGCTGCCGTATTCGAGACCCTCGTTATGTAATAGACGAGAAGAAAGGCGGTTAACCGAGGGGCCCGATTTTTATTAGTCATATCATGAGAAGCCAACACTGACACCAAGGAAAACAAAGGGGGAATTTCCCCCCATGTTTCCCCCTACGGCAGAAAGGACATTCCACGTCCGCCGCCAAGGTTTGGTTCCCACCTGCGGCAAGTTGTTTTTTCATACACTTTCATTTCCAATAATTTATCGTTTCGTTATTGCATTTATTAAGCACACGTAATTTCCCCCTATGTTTTCCTTGGTGTCAGTGTTTGCTGGCTTCTCATGATATGACTAATAAAAATCGGGCCCCTCGGTTAACCCTCCTTCTTCTCGTTTAAGCTTGGCCTGGGCCATGCCAATGAAATGAGGAAGCATTGGGTTGTAAATAACATGGACGTTAGCGCAAACGAGCAAGACCGCTCGTGCACAAATGGAGAAAGCATGCGATAGTTGATTTTTCCGGGCAGGAAAGTGCATTTAATTATGAAGAAGCGACGCTTGCTCGTTGATAATTCGGCATCGCGGTGGGTGTTTCTGATTTTATAGAGACGATCGGTTCCACAGATGGCCCAAGATAGTTAGAGGTGATGAGAATAGGTGTGCTTTGTTAAGATTTCGGCTGATTGTATTGCTGCGCATGTTTAATCACACTTACTGTGTTTCCTTTGATGTTTAGGTCAACAGATATGAGAAGGGCTCAAACAGTTTGTTTCAACCCATGACCGGTGGTCTTTTGCAGATAGATCCGGCGGGACGCATCAACGAGTCCTGGGTAACGTCACGTTGGCGCAAAGAGATGTCGATGATGGCCGACTGCTTGTCATCCGGCGAAGACATCTTTCCGGAGGTGCCTGCTATGCAGTTGGCATATGAGGCGTTTCAGAGGCAGAGGCGACAATCTAACGCGAGTTTGCCGCTATCGGATGTTTGGAGAGAGGAGCAGGTGGGCACCCTGTCTTTCTGCTTAACCTGCAGGCACTTTCTTGATTCTCGACGTCTGACTGATGCCCCACATACCGCGTTGGTGTCGCATTTCACCTCTTAGGGAGTCGCCAGGTGGAATCTATTTATTCCAAAGTTTGTGTTCTCGGTAGCGTCTATGAGGTCATAAGACCATATAGAATCCGCAACATTGTATCATACGCCACTATGGCATGGCTTTGTTCCACGTGAGCAGACTAGCATTAGGTTTTATATATTATTACCATGCATTTCGTAAAACCTTTGGTAAGTGGCTTCATGTTGAAAAACAAAAATATAAACGCTGCTTGTTTTAGTTTATGTACTACAAGCTCAATCTTGATGATTTTTTCCGGCATTCGTTGAACCCGTTTAATGAAAATTAATAGAGCTTGTCTAACCAGTAGCCAATAACAATCACTTTACCGACTAGGCTGCTCATTCTGAATTGTGTAACTCGTAAAATCACAGTCCTTTCTCTGCGTACTTGTTTCACTTGACCATAATACCGAAGCGCAGCACTTCTTAAGTTCTGAAGGTACACCTGTTCATAAAAAATTATTCGTTGTATTCTCATCTTCGAAGGGGCACGACTTCCAAGAGCTTATCCTGCACACTAATGCTCCGCCCTTTTATTTTCCTCGAACTGTAGAGCGTTAAAGGCGCCAATCGGTACTGATATTCGACCAAGATGTTAGGCTCAAATAGTGATATTTCAGCACATGAACAGAAGTACAAGCAAAAATGGCTAACTCAGCATCAAATTAGTTTTCGCTTCGTTAATTTTTTCTGCGCGAATAAGAAAGCTATGCAAGTACTAAACAGAAACAACATGACACACGGGATGAAAAGCTAACGAAGAACACCTACCAGCCTCCTCAGTTCACATTACTGCTAAGCTTAGTTTTCCTTATAATTCACATCTGCGTCTGGCGTTTCTTGGAGCGAATAAAATGCTGGCTGGCCACTTCTCGGGAATGATTCCTTCCACTATCTTTATGTCTGTGTCGGAGAGTACGGTTGAGAAGTTCTTTGGGTGCCGATATCACTATTCATGCCAAGCCTAAGTGTAACGTCAGAACACAAACCCGTTATAGCACTAGAAAAAAAGAGTGATATTCCCAGCAAAGCACAGAAGTAAAAGGGACAAAACTGAGTCAAGCATACTAGCACACGATAGCAACAAATTGGAACAACAAAGTCATTATGAGTTCATGCAAGGGACAGATAGAGTATGACGTGAAGCGTGGCAGGGAAGCGGATAGACAGATTGGTCACCACTTGCATGGATGATGACTTGCGAAGAGCTGAGTCCCAGGTGGTAAGGCTGCTGAAGAAGAGGAATCGTGCTGACGGAGCTCAAAGTATTTCGTGTTCACCCTCTGAAAAAACGCCAGGTAGTTAGGTCAGGTGTGCCACTTCCACTGGACGCAGGGAAGAGGATGTCGCTGTTCCTACAGTAACTAGTCCTGGCTCGGTCGGAACCGCAAAGCTCGGGTCGCAACCCGACAGCTTCCTCCAAGCACTCAATGCAGTGGCGGCCTCTTCTCTCTTGCCTCGCTGTTCTCGCGCTCCTCGTTTTCCATTTCTTCTTCCTTCTCTTCTTTTCTTCAGAGACTGCGTGAGTTTCTGATTGGCTGTAGAGATCTTGTTGTTTGGCGGTGATGAGGTCCTTTCAAGGGATCAATTAAATGCGTGCATACGAGGTGCTAAAACCTTAGTGATGTTAATAAAAGTAGGGGGCTGCTTGCAAAAGCACTAAAGGTGACTTCATCGATAGCAGAAATCAATACTCATTTTCAAAACACCACACAAACTAAAGAGTTACCCTAAACTAATATTACACATGAAATGCTGAAGGATGGTTAAGGCATGTGACACATTATAAACTAGGTAGTCAACGCACAGTTTTCTCGGTTATCAACGGATAACAAAGGAAAAGAAAGTCCCGAGCAAATACCGAAGTCACCAGTTATGATAGCCTTTGAGCAATCCAGTTCCGGTTGGCGCGAGCCTAATGAGGCAGTAGGCGGAGCTGAGTAGCCAGATACGGGCGGTTTTCATGACAATGCGCTAGACTGTCACCTTGCAGTCGTGGAAGTAGACATAGCGGGGCGTCCCAGGCTCCAGAGAAGGCAAGCAGCAGCGATCGTATGGGAGCCATTAGGGTCCAGGCCCAGGCAGCCGACAGCCCACTTTTTCGCGCCTCGTGGCCCAGCTTCAGGAGAGCCATCACGGCCGTGCCTACCGCAGGTTGCTGCAAAGAAGGCGCCAGGTCATCGGGAAGTGCTGAGCTGGCTGGGTAGAGACCCTCGCGAGCGTAGGTCCAGGTTCCCCTCAAGCTCGTATCTCCACACCCTAGCCGCCGACGTGTCTCCTCCGCTCTCCCTGCCCTCTCTCCTATTTCCTTTCTTCATCTCCTCCTCCGTTTGCACCTCGAGTATTTGGCCAACTGGCGCTTGTTCTTCTTTTGTTCTTGTTTTCTTTTTGTCACGCTTGGCACGCTCGTGCCAAACACAAGCACCACGTCGTCTTTGTCATCGTCTATTGCTGCCGGCCATCCGGAGCACCGTGCTCGCGTAGTCTCAAGCGCTTCACGTATCACAAGTATTCGCACTGTTCGAACGTTCAGCCTTGCGTACCTTCACTCTTAAAGTGTGTTCAATTTTGCGGAATACCACTCCTCTGGAGGAGACCGTCCGGGCTCGTGTAGAAGCAGGGATGGTGTGCTGTTAGAGTGTTAGAGCAAAGGTTCTTAAAGATGAGGTATTCTTACTCAAAAGAAGTTTCCGGCATTTCATTCGCTCTTTGTGTGTGTAGTGTCACATTGCGAATTGTAAGCTTTTTTTGTCCTTTCTCATTTTTCGCGCAGGTGTTCTTTATTACAGCCTGCTTCAGCATGTGTACCCGAGCCGGCCCACTCAGGGCTGTGACGGGAGACTGTAACAAGGCCGTCAGGAACTTCCCGGCTTTCGCTCGAGCCTTCCAGTGTCCGACTGGTTCACCCATGAACCCAGCGCTGAAGTGCCTTTATTTCGACTGAGCCACACAATCTAACTTCTGCTGTGGCGACACAAGCATGCTGTCGCGACATGTCTTCAGTGTCTTTTTCGCATCGTACATAATGCCCAGTGACGTTATATGCGCATATTTTAAACCATGTCGTGCTGCGGCAACAATTTCGAACCACGAGTTCCGTCACGAAACTTTTGAACGATTGTGACACCTTGAACGAAGAAACAAGTTAGACGTACCTTCACTGGCACATAAGGTTTTTGGTTTTAGAATCAAGCCTCTTGCCTAAAATGCTCACTAGCTTTTTTTATCTCGTCTATTCTTGTCGATGAATTGTCGTTATCGTTTGTGGAACGTTTTAATAGGTTTACATTGCTAGGGCACAAAACTCAAGATACAGTGACGAATCTTAGTAAACAAAGGTAGGTGGACCATTACTGAGTAATCGTGAGCCAGAAGATGGGACATGCTACTTTTCATAACTACATACAAAGGGTGGATGACCATAGGACAGCCGTCCTTTTTTGTGTCTATTCGAATGCCACAGTGCGTAATATTTTTGTTTGTGATTTCTTGTAAGCCCTGAAGCAGTGACTGCCTGTCCCAAAAAAGAGATAATTTCGGATGTATGACTGCATAAAACATAATGCTGTAGTTAGCCATACTCTTGCACGGACGTGTAGACGTGGAACTGCCCGTTGTTACCATATGTGTATTCAATTTCTTAATAAACTGGAACCCTTATGACATCCGGCTCCCTTTTCTCTTTTTCCTCCACTTTGCCCTGTTGCCCTGTAATACTCGCTCTCTACTTATTTTCTTTTGGGTCCTCCCAATTTTTGGCAGGGTTCCCAACTACAGTAATCGGTTGATTGCTTCAACGACAGAAATTTTGTAGCCGCAAAATGTTTCGCCACGTCGATTTCTGGGTCGGTTTTTGGCCATGTAACAGGTGCCGCGGAGATACGCCAAAAATGCTTGTCATTTAAACGGCGCCGTTGCGCCATAATAAAATCAGATCATCATCATCATCATCATCATCAACAACAACAACAACATCTAAATGACCCCTGAAGACTTGCAGTACAGCTTCCTGAGCAAGCGAGCTAAATTTAGCCGGAGCGCATAACCACAATAGGCTGCGGTAACCACATTTAAAGAACCCACCTCAGGCTTTTGAAAATTTTGATTGCGCCAAACCGTGTATTGTCTTCCAATCTTAAAGCTATGATAAGCAATGACTATATCGTGTACATTTGCTTAGCAGAAGGTACACATTTAATGATGAAAATGGGAGACTACATAATTTAAATAATCAAGCAATGTGCAAACTCTAAATGTCAGCATACCGAAAGAATTTGTGTAAGAAAAAACAAACAGTTTGTTAACGACGTTTGTCTGTACACAATGTCAGTTTGTGTAGCCAACTGGAAAATCGAAAGAAAAATGTTGCCTAAAAGAACTACATAAATCAAACAATAGACTATCTGACTTCGTTTACATAAGAAAGAGCTCATGCTATGTTTCCCTAAACCTAATGTTATCGATGCAACTTGTCTAAAGCGGGGTTAAAACAACAGTGCCTGCAGCACTCTGAAGTATCTGTAGCACTGGAAAAAGCGCAGAAAGAAACCCAGTTGTGTCCAGAGCAATGTTCTGCAATCTGCACGAACGCAACAACAACGGTTTCAAAGTTTCTGGAATGGCGGAGCTGCACTTGCGCACAGACTTCACTTAGCGAGGATTCCAAGATAAACAAACCGAAACTTTGACCGCGACAAAGGGACGATCACACGAAGAGCACCGCGAAGCGACAGGGTGTTAACCCATTGAAGGCGCGCGCAGAATGAGTAACTTCAGTCCTGCGTTAAAGCAGGTCGTGTGTGCACAAAGGGTCGGTAAAACTGATTATTTCCGCTAGGCTGAATTAGCCGAGGCTCTTAGCTTTTCCGCATGCTAATACATGCGCCACCGTGCGCTTTCTGGCTTCATTTGCCTAATGAGTTGCAGGCATTGTACGAGCAGGAGACAGCCCTGTTTTATCGGGTTTTATTGCCGATGCAGGTGGGCGGCGCGGTGACCTGCGCAACAAGTGTAAGCGCCCCGGTGAGTTGGCAGCGTGCCACAGCGAATGTGTTAAACCACTGAAAAAATTCCTACGACGCATTACAACGTTCAGTCATAGCGAACAGTTCTGGAAAGTTGGTGGCGCGAATCGATTTAGTCAATATTGTGGACTTTATTCCACGCCCCACTGTTGTGATTAAAGCAGTGTGATTATATACCCGAAGAAAACGTGGTTAAAATGTTGGGCTCGAGGCTTATTTGGGAAGTGAATAAGGAGAAGCGCGATTGGGCCGAGCCAGTCTTGCTATGAGAGCCTCATGTGTCAATCTTTGTATCTTGAAGGGTTAATTGTCTCAGGGACCTAATAACGGGACCAGTCCCATGGAGTAGTCGAAGGACACTACCGTCTTGGGACAGTACTTGTACAACTTCTGCTGAAATCAAACCTTTGCGCTTTGTACCCGCGTGCAGACGAAACGATTTGGTCTGCCTGGCGAATAACTGCAGCATCCAAAGCTTAAGCACAATATGCAGTGGTTCTAGTACAATTGAGCGTTTTTCAATGCTCACGTCCGCTTGCTTGAGTTAAAATTAGATATAACCGAGTCACCAAGGTGGCGCTTCGTCACTACATAGCTTTCCTGCCGAAGCTGAACTTACTGTGCTGTCACGGCAGCGCAGTTTTATGAATTGCACGCTGCCGTGCCAAGAGTAAGAGCATGGTTTGTGAAATCTTGAGCTGGAAATATTCTTAATAAGGTAAGATATTATGCACGGACATCCATCAACATTAACTTTCTTCTGTAGCAGGTGAGTGCGAATAGCCACGGAATTGATGAGACATCAGAAAAAAGAACTGCCAATGTAAGGTTAAACTTGCTTGATAATGTCCGATTCAGCATAAGCGGATGAAATACCATAAGCAGATAGAGGAACAAAGTAAGCTTAAGCTACAGAAAAGGACTATGTTCATTCTCCATGGTCGCTGCCCTTCAAGCACCATACATCACAATAATTTATCCGTGTCCCAGACGTAATGAGTGGTTCCTAGAATGACTGGAGGCAAAGAAAAATGATACGACTAAATTTTTTCCCAACGTCATGAAAAAGCGCGAAGGAGCTTCTCTACTATCTTTGGTGGTTATGCTTCTGATAAGCCAGGTTACAAGACGCTTACGTAGCGAATAATGGCGAGTGTTTTCTTAGCACTTCGTCCTTGTTTTGTTTGATAATGTTTTCGTAACTAATTATGGCCTATGTCTGCAAAACGTCCACAGGCAGGTTTGCCATTGTGATTTCTTTTTTTTTTCTCGCCTCTAATTATAAGTGTGATGCATTGAGCAGCAAACTTTAAATTCAGAATGAGCATTTCAGTAGCTTTTTTAGTGTAATAGAATATATGTATTTGTGCAAGCGAGTATCTGTTTTCTACTGCTTATATCAGCGCCAACCTTCTGCGGCGGAGACAGAACTGACGCGTGACTAAGATCAGAGAAAAAGAACAAGACGCGCGTGTAACATCGTAATGCGCGTCACGGGTCACGTGGAAAGGATGAGCATTGCGCCTATGGAACCCCTGAACATAGGTGCTGAAATGAGAGAATCAGATCACGTGGTTAATGGATATCGCAAGTTACGCGGTAGAAGTGAGCGGGGCGGGATAGCTAGTTAGCGCCGGCAATGCCGCGAATCAAATTATTAGATAAATATTTCAAAGAACACTGCGGGCCTACAACGCTATCGCATTACACTCACAGATGCGACCTGGTCAGCGGTAATCTTGCTCGCCTTATTCTGCAACTTCGCATAAAAAGCTATTCCCACGTCACTGTTGTCAAAACTAATCCTATACAGGAGCATCATCTGGTATACGTTCAGCAACAAACAGTTTTGTTTTAAATAACAGACCATTCTGGATTTCTTTTGCACTCTGTTTTATTGAAATATTCTTAACATGATGGGTGCAGCGTATCTGTTGTGTGTGGTCATTTCATGAAAAATAGGATGTTTTTAAATAGGGTGTCCTAGCTAACGTTAGCCAAGCTGCTTGGTGAGACAAAAAAAAAGATTTAAAAGACATGGCGCAAGGTACTGTCCTAAAGCCTGAGGTGTTCAGTTGCGAGTGGTCTGACAACCGAACACCGTCTTATAATTTTATCTGGCACTGCCTTTTTCTAGGGTTTCTTTTTTTGTTTAATGAACAGCTTGGCTAACGTTAGCTGGTATACACGGTAGTTATTCAGACATCAGTTCACAAGCGAATAAGGATAACTGGTTTTGTTTTATTTATTTTAACCTCAGAAGTAACGGATGGGCTACGAGGGAGGCCGTGTAAATATAGGGGGACCTGGTCAACCTAAACCAGCTGGGAATCACTAAAGTGCAAACAAAGCGCCGTGAAAAGCATTGTAGGATACCGTTAATATGCAGACAAGATCTGGGACGCTTGAAAAATTCCACTACCACAAAGCAACCAGTGACAGTTCCCAGTCTTAAGACAACGGCGATGTTTATAGCCTACATGGATCCTTATCGCTCGATCTATTCTATCATATTTTTACACCCATATTCTACGATGTCATCAGCTTTCAAAAAATGCCACGTTTTACGTGTCCGTCGCACAACGGTAAGCATTTTGCGAATTGATTTTACTATGGCGAACTATCAGCTACGCGCAGAGATTAACCTACGCCACCGAGGTTTCAGCCAAATCTATTATGGATCTTCCTGTGGCACGTTTTACTCTATAGATAAAACAAACGTGTGGTGTCATCAACTTATATCTCCAGCTGAAATGACTTTCGACGGGAACGGCGTAATTACATAATCGAAGAGAACGGCCACATGGCAGTGCGGATCGAAAAAGGTCACGAAGTGGAGCCTGCCTGTTCTTGTAGAAGTGCGCTATGTATGTACGAACGTACGTATGTATGTACGAACGTATGTATGTATGTATGTATGTATGTATGTATGTATGTATGTATGTATGTATGTATGTATGTATGTACGTATGTACATACGTACGTACGTATGTACGTATGTATGTATGTATGTACGTACGTACGTACGTACGTATGTATGTATGCATGTATGCATGTATGCATGTATGTATGTACGTACGTACGCACGAAAATTACGAAAATTACGAATCAGAATTAGGAAAATTACGTACGTACGTACGTACGTACGTACGTATGCATGTACGTATGCATGTACGTATGCATGTACGTACGTACGTACATACGTACATGCATGCATGTACGTACGTACGTACATACGTACATGCATGCATGTACGTACGTACGTACATACGTACATTCATGCATGCATGTACGTACGTACATACGTACATGCATGCATGCATGTACATACATACGTACATACATACATACATACATACATACATACATACATACATGCATACATACTTACATACATACATGCATGCATGCATACATACATACATACATACATACATACATACATACATACATACATACATACATACATACATGCATGCATGCATGTATGTATGTCTGTATGTATGTATGCACGCACGCATGCATGCATGTATGTATGTATGTATGTATGTATGTATGTATGTATGTATGTATTTCCTTACGTGCAGATATGTGTAGTAAAGCCAATATCCAGGCGCAATCAATAGGTCACGAGAAAAAATATTCTCCCGGTTCACTTGTGCTGCCACACATTTAAATGTTAATCGACGCCATCAGGAATAATTAGAGTCTAGGACCAGCACGATTGTAGGAGGGCATTCGCGGTCGTAAAATTGCTGCTCACCGGCATCCAGCGGGCTTACCCTGGTGATTGAAACTCTAACGGTGCGGTTGAAGCACCCCGTTTGACCGGCCAACGGGTAGTAGAACGGGGGGGGGGGGAGGTCAGAGTCACTAGGCGCACGCAATATATTGCCACAAAAACTCGTGGCGGTGCAGCAAGATGCGATAACAACTTTATGTTCCAGTAAGCGTTATGTATTAGTGTACCAGAACACTCGTTCACGGCACCCCTTATCTGGGCACGTACCAGGGCTCAGCAGTAAGTAGTACAATACTGATCTTGTTCATAGCTGTTCACGTCATTCCTAGGAATCCCTACCGTTGGGCACTAGTAAAACGAAATGCGCATTGTAGCACCGGAACGTTCGTGGTAGCACCGTAATCCGATTTCTTTTTTCTTCTTTCGCGCGTATTTACTGGACGGAGTTGTTACGGTCACCGACTTTTTTGCCCGTCTTGCTCAATATAGAATATGTCCATATAACGTTTAAGGGTACAAATCTAATAAACGCATGAATTGCTACACTGGCATGCGAAATGTACAGCCTATAAAGAAGTGAGTCTCTGTGCCTATATTATAAGCAGGGTATTAACAGTGTGCATTCGAAACTTCAACACGTTACCGGAACATTGTCATCAACGAGCGCAATAAAAGAACTAATAACGAACCAGCTAAGTTACGTAACTACTTTATGCGAAATTTCCCTCAGCCCCAATTACAAAATAATATTGTGCACTCCGGAGAAAATTTTATACATTCGCTGGCGTTCTTGCTGCAGTTACGGAGTTACTGAAGCAATGGGAAGATCGGGCATTATATATGTTGAGAGTCTGCTTCTCTACATATCATTTATTCGGCATTAACAGAAAGGACAGAATGGGTTTCAAAGTGCAGCACGTGAATGCTATTTTACAGCAAACGGCACCTTACGCCTCCGAGCCAAATTTTAGTTATGGGGCAGAAATCGACGGGAGGCTCCGTAATAATTCAGACGGGAGGTTCCTGTTAAATATGTGCCTAGTTATTAATGCACGAGCGTTGTGCGCTTAGGCCGAATCGTTAATTACTCTCGTGTATGTTGCACTTAGGAGACGCTGAGGCTCATAGTCCAATAGGCATTGCTTTAATGTCAAGTGCTTCTGCCTGCAAAAGTAGCAACCCTCCTAGACTCTTTGCTCACTGGAACAAGTCAGAAAATTATATTTTCTGTGTGAACGCGCCTACATCCATCATTCTTTAAAAGACTATTTTATTTACAAAGAATTCGTGCGCTTATGGCCTAATGTTATTTCTGGGATAACGCTTATGAAAATGTGTGACAATCTTTTCGAAAGTGTGTGAACCAGAATAGACAAAAGAAAAGAGACACAAGAATTTTTTCCAGTGTACTATGTCGGATCTTATATAACTGCAAGTGAAGGTTTATAAAATGGCTAACTAATTCGCTTTCTTCCTACAATCTAGACACTGCCTTCATTTATTTTTCAAAGACAAGAGATTTTTCGTTATTTATGCAATGTATAGGAGGCAATATCACAAGTTTAGCGCATAGTTAAGAAGATTAACCACATTATCTCCGCTTCACATCGGTTAATCCCAGGTTTCTTTCGGAATACATAGTTATGCTTATCGTTCTTATAAGCACCAACAGTTATTGCTATTACTGTATTATGGGTACACAGATGCTTTTTTTTTTTGCCAACAAACTCGCTTCTCGCATAGCGCCACACGCGAAGGCGATAACATTCTTCGAACAAACTTACGAAAAAAGAAACATAACAGTAGTGGATCATGCGACCTGACGAATACGGTACGATAAAAGTTCGATATTTTTCCAACACCTGAAAAAACAGAAAAACAAGGATCACGAGAAGTTTCGAAGCTCCGAATCCTCTCAGGACAAGAAAAAGACTAAAAGCAGTGCTCCGATAAAATGGGAACTCAAGATCACGCCAAAGGCCGTAGAAGACAAACTTCCAAGCCTGCAGCGTAACTATACGTATAAAGGTATAAGATTGGGTGTACAACAAAAAGTGTATTGAACGCTTTCCCAAAGTTGCGCCAACAACTTTCAGGTGCTTCCAATGGCGCACATTTTAAGGTTTAAGTATGAAACGCGCGAAAATCCTGCAGACAGGGAGAACGGTGGCAGTAACTTTGCTAACGCTTCATAGAAACACAAGGCTGAACGTTACAAAGTTTCGACATTTACCTGGCCTTTTCTACACGTCTAGGTGCCCCTTCACTTTCACGTATATGGATGTGTATAGAACCAAGTATTCAGTAAGACGTGTGCGAGACTTGGCCATCGGAACTCTTGAAAAAGTGCGTGCACGCTTGACTTGAATCCATCGGCAGAGACATCTTGGTTCCTGTAACGCATGAACTCACTTTCATTTTCATTTTTTTTTTGCCTCAGAGGCTCGTTTTCTATACTCTGTTGTCCGCTTCAGTAACAGCGATTGTCCTCCTCACATGCTTGCGAGAGCAGAAAGAGTGGAGAATCGAGGAAGTAAAATCCCCTCTGGTTTTCGTCTGCGAGCCATCGGAGCACTCGATTACTCGGAAGTTGTCGAGTGCGAAAGGAAGAAAAAGAAACAAGGTTCTGCCTTTCTTTTTAAATTACTGCGAACAGTTTAACGGGAAAGCACTATACGTCCCATTACGCGAAAATCCGATGCTTTCATCGGCAGAGTGACTAAAAGATGGTGCCAAAAATGGCCCATTGCGCGACGAGTAAAGACACGTCGAAAAATGCTCGGATTGACGTGCAATTTTTCAGGCGGGTTTCTGTAAACAATGCAAATTAACGCCTTCCAAAAAATTTTGATAAATTTAGGTAGGCGTGGGAATCGAACCCAGGCCTCCGGGGTGCGAGTCGCCATGGCGGCCCCACCGCTATGGTTGACTAAAGTTGTGTCGAGCGAGTCCTTCATTGCACACATCACGTCAACGCCTCTCGCGTGTTACTTGCTCTTCCGATTTCATCGGTGCTGTGTGTACGGCGATGTACTCTCGACCCCAAATCATGAGTGTATAAAAAAGAGGTGTACTTAGTGCGTGCGTCATTGCATACGTCACGTCGATGTCTCCCGCGTGTCATTTGCTCTTCGGATTATATCGCTACTGTGTCTACTGAGACGCACTCCGAAGCGTCTGCCTCAGTGGCATCTGTGAAACGTGGTCGCTCACGGAAGTACGCCGCAGAAGACGAAGCAAGGGAACACAAAGATGAATTACGTACAACTCTACAGCCTACGCGACGACATACGAATGAATACCTAAGCGAAAACATTTCCCCCAAAGTGACTACAATGCTTTAGCATTTCCATGCATAAGCAGTCTTAAGTGCGTCTGCGATCGTTTCGTTTCCATTACAGATGAAAATCGTCAAAGTGCAATTACATGTCTACTTTTCTCTCTCTAAAAAATATTTAAAGCCAGCTCTTCCTTCTTTAGAAGATAAGATAGACATGGTTCAACGCTTGCGGAGGTCGTGCAAATTCTGTACATAAATTTTGCGCTCGAAAGCAGAAAAGAACACGAACAAACTTTTACGCATGCTTGAGACATGTTTTGCCACCTGCCTTTGCGAAGCCACTGGGAAACGAAACTTTTTAGCGGCTACACAAGTTATTAAACAGTCAGCAAATACCGCTAGAACCCCACTACACCCTCAAACTGAGCGTGATAAGGCGGGCGTACCGCTTAATTTCATACAGAGCGTTCAATATAGGCAAAAATAGCGGAAGTACAGTTTTTTTTTTTCGTAACAGACTTTTTCTGCTTTGAGCGAGTGATTGAGCGCAGTGTCCAAAAATATGATCATGAAAGAAGAAAAATAAGAACAGGTAAACAAAAATGCATATGGAGAAGACACGTGCACAATAACGTGCACGACTGGGCTTCGTGTAAGCTCATGCTCGATTACTTCCCGCGTACTGAGCGGCATTTCAATAATTTTCTTTTCCAGACCAGGCCATCGCAATACAGACGTCGCGAATTGTGTTACATTATACAAACGTTTATTACCATTTGATAACTGGAATACAGACCACCCGCTATGAAAAAGAGCAATGGCGAAAACGGATTGAGTGGGCAGCCAGTGATATCATTGCAAGGCGTAATGAACGGCAGTATACATTCCGATGCCCAGGAGTTCGACATCTAGACAGAAGTGGGACACAGAAAATACACAGTACACATAACGTTAGTGATGGACCATCATTGTCCCTGCGGGGCATTGGTGAGAGAAGATAATGCCGAACGAGAGAGCCATTCCGTGTTCGGCGATTTCGCACTGATCACGTGACCTCGTTGAGTGGCTTTACCCGACGGCCATTTCATATGGCGTAAATTGGTCCCTAAACGCGAGAAGCCTAGCGACGGGCAGATATTCTGCGAGGAAGGCTGCGGGTCTCGTAATGGCTGTGGGATTTTGCTTTTCAAAGCGTCAACGCGTATTGCCAGCGCGGGAACGTCGTTTCAAACGGTGATGGAACAGTCTAATGCACGAATGGAAACAAGTGCGAGTAACTGAGAAAAAACACCTCAGAATCTTGAATAGAATGTTAAATGTTTGCTCATTCCTACAGATGTTTATTTATAAAATGTGAACGGAGTCGGTTTGCTAACGAGAAGGGACTCGTATACATTATTTCACACGTATGTATTACCGTTTGCAATTGAACCTCTGCACAAATGAGAAACTTGTAATAAACTATAATAGTGACAGATGTAACAAGTAAAAAGCACGTTACAGGGGGCAAGTAGTGTTCTGTTCATTAAAGATAAATGCAATACTAAGAAACCGTGAATTTACGTAGAAGAATACAAACAAGGTAAGATAGGCTAAATAATAAATAAATGAAAGACTCGAGGAGCTATGTGCCGCATGAATTTTTATCACGACCAGGCCGAATCATTCAAAACAGCCATCACTTTAATACCTTTATCTTCCTCAAACTCCATTCAATGTTGTTAATCCTGGTACTAGAAAGCAACGATTATTTGACAATAATGGATGGTTTTTTTTCTCAAACTAAATGCCCTGTGAACGTTTGCAACACGCATTGTATGCATCTATTCGTCATGTTTAAACAATGTTCTTCGATTAAGAAAGCTTAAGTTGTAAGGTATTGCTTACGTGTTTTTTATTATTATTATTATTTGTACGTGTTTTCTGCTCGCCAAGATGCGTCATGAGGTCTTGTCCTTCTGATAATGGCAAGGACATCACTTATGCGGCACTATTCAAGCATTGAACACCTTGATGGACACGGATGGGGTTAGGATGGCGTTTTACACAGAGCAACGTCACTTGAGTGAACTACATCGCAATGGGAATCGTTCTTGTGGGCCACGCTAGAACGGGCACAGCTTCTACTCGCCAATGCAGACGACGACCACAACAGTCTGAAGCTGTTCGCATTGAAAGCTTCGATTTTTAAAAAAAATCATTTGTATTCTCTTCTGCTAAGCTCTTTCATGAGAGACCGCAAGACGTTGCATTGTCGGACTCTTCTACGCTACCAAGATCTTGAATCCCGATAGACGGCGCCATCACAGAAATCTGCCGTTATCCAACATTCAATATCACTATGTATGTCAGTGCGCATGTTGTGACAGTCTACCATAAGTCTTCATTGCGAGTGTTATCAGGGCCGTACAACAAACCAACCTCAGCACAGCCTCTTCTGTGTTTTTAAGTAACTGCTGAGATCGAGTACAGATTTGACTCGGAAGCTGCTGCAGAACGTGAGCGCTTCTCGGCCTATATTTCACTGGATGGGAGAAGCTGAGACGATGCTACAGCGCTCAAGCATCTCTTATCACGGTTACTTCCGTAGTTGGCATCTTCGCCTGCGCGTTTTAGACTTCTGACGTCACTCGGCTGATTCACTGTTTATTCTCACAGTGCCTTCTGCAGCTCTAATGCTGAAAGCACTGGTCACCTGAGCCGCTGCTCTAACTAATTCCAATAAACGCACAATCACAGCTGTAAAAGGATTTCGTATTATACGTCGTAAATTCGCCTCAGCGAGCTCAGGGTGTCTGAAACAAATTCAAGTAAGAAGCGAAGAGCAAATTTTTTTGTTCCTCCAAGAATGGCCTCCTCTCCTCCGAAGGTCCGTAAAACGTAAAAAAATTTCGACGGTAGATTTAGCTCGGAAGATTCTATCTAAAGACATAGAAACAGATAAGTCATTTTTTCTCGTGAACCACTGCAGCACCGACTTTCTTCGCGCTTGTTGCACTTAAAAAAATATAAGTTAGAAAAAGGTGATTGCAGAAATCAAATTTTTTGTAAAATACGTTGTTGGGCTAGTTGGTGCATTGTATTTAAGAAAGATGCTGCCAAAAAAGATACGGAGAGCAAACCTACACGAAGACAGGGAAAAGGCTGGCAGTCACTTTCCTGTCTTCTTGTATGTTTCTTGTGGGCATCTTCTTTGGTTGGTTTTTGCATAAATCAAATTTTTCGTTGTGCGTCATTTTTTTAGAGCGTTGAAAGCGGCCAAATCTAGGAAGTTATTCTACCATGTTTTTAGCTGTAAAACACTGTATTGTTTACTGATACCTAACTTTGTCTCTTGCACTTTATAGAAAGTGAAAGCCTAAAGAATTGAGGTAATATACGCATTTTCTAAAATATTCCGCTAATTTGTGAGTAAGACCTTTGCAGAAACCTCTAGAACCTTTCAACGATTTTACGTCAGCTGTAAATTCATGTATCAGATTTGTTTGCTTTAGATTTTCTAGAAGTTCGCGGACATCGCACAGATATCGCGGTTCAGTACCCTGCAATTTCTGTCTCCTTCTTTTGGGGGGGGGGGGCATTTACGGACTTGCAGACTTCAGGCTTAACTTTTTTCAAAAGGTACCAGTTTACTGGGATTTTCGTAAAAAATTCTAGGCCATAATTAAAATTCGGCTTTCTGTAGAGTTGCTAGAGTTTGTCAAACGCATCAATTTTAATCAAATCAGTGCAATCGTTTGCACATAAAATACATTTCCGCGTTTTGCATGTATTTCATTAAGGAAATCAGAGTTGGCCAAGGGCGAAAGCTTCCTTTTCAGACAACTTACCTGGTGCAATGTGCCTTATTGTAGAAACAGCTTACAGATTTCAAATGAAATACATGCTTTGCGCCGAGAATGTTCAGCTAGCAGCGGCCCTTTGGTTTCTAATTGTTGCTCAGTATTGAATGAGACCATTATTTATTGCCTCTTGTGACACTGTAGCGGTGAATGTTCTACCCCAAGATGCTATGTAATCACTATTGCTTGCATTTACTTAGCCGCAGGCTAATACAGTGGTTTTATCTACCCACAAGGGGCTCACATAAAAAATGTCCATTGGTCTATCTCTCATGTACCCAGCATTTCACAAGAACATTTAACCTGTGATTCGGATGAAAAGGAATTTTCAGAACAACGATTCCAATTGAAGAACAGTACTAAAGCACTAAGTACTAAAGTACTAAAGCACCTTAGATGTTGAATATGCCACAAAGACATGGGGTAGAATTCGCTACCTCTGAACTTCTGATGGCCGTTTCGAGAGAGAGAGCATTATTGAATTGGGGAAAGGGGGAATAGGGGATTAGGAGCTTCACGGGTGGGGCTCCAAGTAAGGGGCTCTACTGGCTTGTGCCGGTAGCTGAACGTGACCCAGAAGAGAATTCCACTTAACTGCGTCATACGTAGCTTAGTAGCATACGTCTTGCAGAGGGTGTGTACGAAGCGCGGCCCAGAAGTAATGAGAAGTGTTCTACTGGGTCGTAGAGAAAGCGTTATCGCGATATGGGGAGACCAAATAAAACACAGAATCCACCAAGGGTTGAGTTCACAAGAGTTTCAAAAAAAGTTACGATAACCAAATGAGGCGGTGGGAAAAATTCATTGCGCACTTGAGCCAGTACTTGGAAGTCGTTTGGTGTTTTCGTATGGAGGGAGTGTATGCGTATGAAGGTATGCACCTAGAAAGAATGAAGAACGATGACGGCCTCACGACGGTGGTGTGACAACAAATGCATGATTAGTGTATGGCGAGGATAGTGTGACTACGACAGCAAGACGAAAGTCGGTTGACACAGCTCTAATGGCGACGATGGAACGATCGCGAGCACGTACCCAGTGGGCAAAGCTGGTAGACAGCTTGGCCCACTAGGTCGGCGCACAAGTCGTAACGGCCGTGGCATGACGAGAGTCACATCACGAAGCTGCAATGACGAAGATGGAGCCCCCACAGCGGCATTGCGACCATGAGCACAAGAACTACGACCATGAGAACTACGATTCCAATTGCAGACCAGTACTAAAGCACCTTGAATGTTCAATGTGCTACAAAGACTTGGCGTAGAATTCGCTACCTCGAAACTAGTTATGGCCTAACTTCGGCTACTGGGCTGTAAGAGGACGGAAGGACGGGCGGACGGCGAATGCATGGATAGATGGATGGATGGATGGACAGACGAATGCATGGAGGGATGGACCGACGAATGCATGGATTGATTGATTAATTAATTATTTGATTATTTGATTGATTGATTGATTGATTGATTGTTTGATTGATTGATTGATTGTTTGATTGATTGATTGATTGATTGATTGATTGATTGATTGATTGATTGATTGATTGATTGATTGATTGATTGATTGATTGATTGATTGAAGACACCTAAAGTAGGCAACGGATCCTATTCACACTAACTAATGTCAACGTACACTTGAGCACAATGCGAATTACAGCAGCAACCGGTGGGTAACGTCAGGAATTTATATCGCACTAAAGGCATCTGTGACCGAGTCGTGTCATTTGAATGCGTGTAAAAGTGCAGTAGACAGGGAACTCTTGAAGCTAAGATTTCGTGCGATGATAGAGAATCTGTCACATGGTTTGCTCGCTCGATATGCAAACAAAACGATGAGCGCGATCAATGAGATCGCCCTCACGTGAAAGTCACGTGTTAGCGCTGATCTTCCCCCGTAGTAGGCGCGGCGTCGATATTTGCCTTTAACTATGCAGCAGACAGAACACAAATGCAGTCACTAACGTGACTATCTGAATGCGTGACACGTGTCTGTAGTTGCTCGGGTGCGAATTGCATCTGTTGACAAACTGTGCGGAGCTGCATTCCAGCGTGCTGCTCGCGCCGCCTCCAACAGGTGCCTCCTCCCCGTCCACCTGCGTCGGCGTCCTCTCCAATCCTTCCCTCTCTCTTGCAGTGCACAAGTCGAAAGAAGACTTATTGTTCGCATGGCCGTTCTAATGATGACGCATTAAATTCATCCTGTATCCATCACCAGTGACATTCTCGCTATGGGTAATGCAGAAAAGAACCCCCTGCTTCTCTGTAAAAAAATATCCCCTATCCACATTTCAAATCTAAGAGCCACTTTTAGGAATGCAGGTTGAGCATTTCCCGAAGCTTGCGCAAATCGCGACCCAGAGTTTACAAAAAGCTGCGGCTCTAAAAATTCTCAGCAAGTGCAGCTTTGATAGGATTCGCGCACAAGCTCAGCGGTGAAAGAAAGGTGCGACCAGTGACTGCGTAGTGTGAAGCCAAAGCTTGCGTTAAGTTCCAGTTTTGCTTTCGAAAAACCATTCTGTATTTTTGTATTACAAGGTAGTCTGCTCAATTTTTAGCAAGACCAGGCAGAGTGATAGCCAGTTAAGCTAAAAAAAAATCCAATCTGATTTCAGAGTGTCTTAAAGAATAAGCAAGGCTTTGGTACAGAATTAGAACGATTTCTATGTTTCTCTAATATCGATGTCTTTATTAGTATGATTGTTACTAACAAAAATCGGGCACTTCCGTTTCCTTTCGCCTCGTCAGTTGTCATAAAGCCTACCACATATTCGGAACCTCAGCCAAGGTTTCAGGATACACAAGTGTACGCACGTGCATACTGATGGATTGGCAGTGCTCTCCCTATTACATTTTCTTTTCGTAACGTTGCACAACTTTGTGAAAGCCGAGGCAGGTTGGCATGGAAATGCCTCGATTATGTAGGCATTATTCCTCCATGTGTTTCAACAGGGAAGGCCCGCTGATAAATTCTGAACATAATTGCACGTACTATCAGGATGCAAGACATTGCAGCCGCAAAAAAAACTAATGAAAGGTGGTGCTAGATTGATCACCTCGCCTGCCGCTTTGAATGTGAAAATATTAGGGTTCTGCACGTTGTGGATGTTAGTGGGCCGTAGAAAGATGGATGCCCACTCAAACGTAATTGCTGCTTTTAATGCGATTAGCATTCTTTCAGAACTTCACACCCTTCTATAGGGGACTATCGGGCTGCCGGGCAAGGTCTCTCACCGTTCTCCCGCGATCTTGGGTTGCTCGGTAACTTGGAACCCATGGTCTAATGAGCGGAGCAACGGGCTGCTGTGCTGGTAGAACCCGGTTGATAACCAACTCTCAGTCCAACTTGGTTCACTCGGAACGTGACATTGAACGCGTGCCGTTGTTCAATGAACATATTTTACGCCAAATTTGCTCCCTGGGTATGTGCCACGCTTCAGTAAACCACTTTCCCGCCAAGAGAGAGAGAGAGAGAGAGAGAGAAATAGTACAAGGAAAACCAGGGAGGTTAACTAAGGTCATGCCCGGTTGGATACCCTACCTATGGTAAAGGGAGAATATAGCACAAGGAAGAAGGAGAGAAGCAGAAGGTGAGTCACTGTTAACGCACCCGCAGATAAATGTTCACTCACGAAGAATGCTGACTCACCAGGCTCGTCTGTCCGGCTGTCTTTGGCGCTTTAGCGCCTTGGTTTCCTTTTGCGTACTGGAAGTCTGCGACCGAGATCGCGGGCTCTTAGCTTCCGATAATAGTCTCACGTCTAAGCGGCTAGACCTCACAAGTAGAACACGTCGTTAAGAGCTTGGGTCACTGGGAAGCGAATCTGGGCACGTGCGGCACTTCAAGGAACCACCGAAGACAACTTGGCTCACTGGGCATGCGCAGCTGGGTACGTGCTCCTCTTCAACGACAAAGATATTCCTTCAAAATTTATCCAACGTTCGGCACAATGGAAGCCGGGTCACATATATCAAGACAATTTCGTATGAATACATTTCTACGCACGGACTTATTGGCTGTGCCGCTTGATGACATCGCGCGTCCAGAGGAGAAACAAGAAAGAGAGCAGCTCGGCTGCATACATGCCTTATACATAACGCGTTTAGGGGTCGGCAGTGCGGTGTGTCGCCAATTTGCTTCAATGTTAATCGCCTTGGCGACGACATTCATCGCGAGATAGCTTCTGCCGGAATTTTTTCAAGCACACTTATGCCTGAGAGCTTTGAGAAAAGAAAGCACGCCAAATTGCATTTTCCGAAAAGGTTGGCGTGCGGAGCGGTGTATTCCGTATACTGTTAATGCAATGCAACAAATATTTCTTACAATTTAGGTCTCCGTAGAAGAAAGCGCTAACATGAAGTTTTGTTGAGAACTGTGTCAAGAACAGTAATTTGTGCCGTCTGAATAAATTTATTGACTGACATTTTTTCACGATGAGGTTATTTTGAAGGCTGCGCCTTATTAGCACAACGTTGGTAATACAATATTATACGAAAGCTTCTTGTAATTTCATATAAAGAACTCTTAAAGTAGTACTAGTACTCTTACTTTATTTGAAAGATAAATAGGTAAAAAATAAATAAACAGGAATGAAATAATATTGATGCGCCATTGAAGAAAGGAAATTCTTCAAACGAATAAAGTTAGTCATGCAATAAAATTATACAAGCTACCCGGTCTTGCAAAGCATTTGGGAACCGAGCTGTGCTAGAGTTCGCCGAAGTCAGGTGTGCGGGCTCCCGAACGCTTCAGCTCCCGCCGTAAAGATCTTTCCAGCCTCATACGGCGTAGCCATCCAACTTATTTTTGTTCTCGGGAAGCACGCCTGCTTCAGATAGCTGCTCCACTCTTCAAAGAAGTATCAAGCTTAACGTCTCGACATGTTCATTTCTTTTTGCCCCACTTTTTTTTCGTTACTGCTCTTATTCGCGTTTCTCCAAAGTAGGCAAATAGACGTATGCCCCACCAAGAGAAAGGCTATGGGAAAAGCTACCATAACTACACCGCCTTGGTCCCCATTTTCGGGGATTACGCGGATTTTCCTCTTTGCTTCCTCGCTCGCATTCCACCACGTCGTGCGAGAGAAGCAATCGACGGGATGGTGAATCCCATTGGCGGTCCTTGATCGCCGGCCGAAAGTGCCGAGATTATCGGGAATGCAAGAACAGCCGTCGCCGTCCGGAGATTCCTCCCTAGAGGAGGCGATCGCAGAGAAAAGCTCGTTTCCGTTTCTTTCCTTGTCTTCGGCCCCATTTGCAGTTGCGCGTGCGCTTGCAGCATATTGGCTGCAGCTCCCCAAGCCAGCAGTAGTCAGAATACGAGGCGCCCTTCGCTTCGTTTCTTTTTCCTTTCTTTTCTTTCTTTCTTGATCTCCTTCTTTTCTTCCTTTCGCGTGGCACGCAATGATTCTTTCATTACGTCTTACCCCTGCTTTCCTGTCGTCCTTGTTATCGAAAATTTCTCTGCATCGCCTGTGTTGGTTTGAATGCCTGCATAGCGTTTCCAGTTATCGTCTTATAGTTTCTTCTTTTTGTTTTTGTTGTTTTCTTACTCGGAAGGAAATAAAGTCTCGCACGTCGTTTAAGCTTCAACGCAAGTAAACAAGTTTAGTGCGCAGTGTTCGTCTCGTTGGAGCGTTGAGGACACGCCACGTGCAACTCCGTGGTCGCACTGACAGCGCCTAATAAACGTTTAGGGAAAAGTTCTCGATCGTGGCTGCCCCGTAGTCGGGAGTCGCGTAAAATATGCAGGCGTAGAAAGGCGTGGTAATCTGTGCTTTAGCAACGCGTTGGCTTACAAGCTATGGCTAATATGCGTGGCCAGAAAGCCAGGCTGATATTTTTTGTAGAAGAATACATCACCCAACGTTCTAACGTATCTCAGAGGTTAGCATTCAAATCTTTGTGCACAGCTGTCGAGCATCCGAAAGAAATTGGCAGATACCGCTCTCTTCATTTGGACATGGAGCTGCATTTGACGACAGCATTCTGGGTCTTTCGTCAAACAAGAGCTCCAGAGCAGCGACTACAAGGCGCTATTCGCCGCAAGCCAATGAAATGATCCTCTAGTAGTGCTGCAACGTTGTATAAGGTTGAAGACTGAGTGTGTTGGTATAGCAAAATAGAGGTTGCATTGCGGAACGTTTTGACGAGAAAGAGAGAAGAGAACAACACACTACAGAGCGCTTGTACACATGCATGCACTTACATGACCTTATCTTTATTCGGACCCATTATTAGTTCTTTATTTCCTCCGTCTCCTTTCCACGGAACATCTTAGCAGGCTAGAACTTGTTAGCGCACGAAAACCTCTCGGTCTTTCAGCAGAGAAATGATCTGTAACAGAGCACGCTAAATCGCCTTTCGGTAATTTCATGGGAATTCTTGCCACTACTCTTTTTACGTCAGCCACATTTTTCTTCAGTGCTCTGTTTCAATTGATTGTCAATGTAGTTTAGCAACGACTTTAATAGATAGCTTTAGGCTGCCCGGTATCAGGGTAAACGCAAGCGCACTCCGTGTTTCACTACAATGAGCGGTGGCGCTAACGTGAACGGTCTGCACCGTGAAGCCACCTTGTGACGGCGAGCTCGAGCAGACAAATGCCGTTATATTGCAGTAACCGAGGATATTTAACTTTACTTCTGATGCGAATTTTTGGCCGAAACACCATTACGCCGCTGCCGAATACTTACACGGGCAGTGAAGTATAATTCACTTGGTTACCGCAGCATTATGGCTCTGTGCTCGTCTGATTGAGCTCTCCGTAACCAGGTGGCTGCAACGTGCAGGCCGTTCACGTTATCCTCTCCGCTCATCCGTAAAACGTGCAGTCCACTTGCGTTCACCAAAATACGGGATACACTAAAACTCCCTAATATCAAACTCACTAACATGAACTTTTAGTAATTTTTTTATTTGGCGCATGTGCTTTGTATTTGGCGCATGTACTTGGCGCATTTGTGACTGTGGTTCTTCCCAGTATTTTCCCTTTCGTTATCTTTAAGCAACCGCAACTAATTCCATGGACAGCAACGCCTCTCTCTCTTTCTTTCTCTGTGCGATTAGTTGAACAGCAGTTCGCACGTGAAATGCGCCCCCCCCCCCCAAAAAAAAAGAAACATATGGACGAGCATGTACGCGTGTCGATACAGAACTCTATGACACTATATAGAGTGCGACACACTGACTGTTATACAGAGAACAACATATAACTAGACGAATCAGTGCAAGAACGGATTGAGGCGGCGTGCTTTCATTGCCTGCCGCTGTCTTTCACGCGTGCTCTATGCACACGCGGCAAGTAGACTATGGCGCACCGTGACTATTACGCCCCCTGAACTCAATGACAGCAAACCAACATGCGCAGCGATACACCTACCGAGAACACCACTATATATGGCGCACCACCAATCCCGGAGTAACAGCAATGCCTCTTCAACCTGCTGTAATTTCCATTTCCTAGTGATGATGCGTGGCCATGTTATTGATTAGCATAAAACACTTTGTGATGTTTCGGAAAGCGGTCTTCGCAGTTGGCCTTTTTGTTTGTGTATTTCATGTTTCGACAGTCCACTGTCAGTAAAATGCATAGGCCCGTCTTTAAGGTAGTGCCATTCATGTTACAAGCAGTTAAACACCACTGGCGACATCGGCAACACTCAGGCGCCATCGATAAAAAAAAAATTCAGGACCCATTCCAACGAAGCTGTGGGGAGAACACCAACTGCGATATGGTGATGAGACAAACAGTAAACTTCGGCAAACGTTCTTTGTACTACTTAGATATACCGATTACTGACACCCAGACGATGCGTGCCCCTCGTGCAGGTTCACGGCGACACTCGCACACGTGCTCTGGGAGTGCAGAAACGCTACGCCCGACTCTACCTCCGACAAGTGGGAGAAGACCATACGAAGCCCGCTCCTACAAGACCAGCAATGGGCCGTCCAGCAGGCTCGCGCAGCGGCCACAACGTACTCCCTGTCAGTCCCTGCGTGGGAGACGCCCACTGCGGCCTGACGTGCGTCGTGCAGGACTTTTCTTAAATTTTTTCCAATCTAATCCAATGTGACATGCCGATTACTGTGGTAGACACTGATTGCTTGGTAAGAACCTTAGACAGAGTCTTGGTCAAAGTTAAATCTATACAAGACCGTTGTCGAGCATAGTTGAGTGACATGGATTGGTGTGGTAGCGTCACCACGGCTAACCCAGGCAATGTGCGGGGGGTCATAAACTTCTGGATCTCACACTTGGGCGTGTCTGGAGATATATCCGAGGTCGATAGCCCGATTCCGTATTTCGTTTGTGCGGTACAGACATCCATCCCTACAGTCGCCCGCATTATCCTCTTGCGAGTCAAGAGGGCAAATGTACGTACATTGTTGTCCTGTTCACAAACGACTTGACATGTTGTTTTCTATGATGCATATTTTGCTTGCTTTTAGAAGGCACGATCAATTGCTTAAGAAGATAGTTCTTGCTTGCACTTTTTGGTCCGAAGACACGACTGCGCTGTAGGAGGGTAGCGGTAACCAGTTTCGCGGCAAAAACCACTGTGTATTGCGAAACTAACTCTTTATTCGGCAAGCGTATTGCCAGCAGAACAAGTAACACTGGAGCACAACGACACCGGTAAACAAAGGCGGCGATCGTCGAAAATAAGATCTGCGGGTCTAGCAATAGTCGGTTTGTATGCATTACTCGTCAAACGTTCCAGCGTAATCGCTAGGCGCCCGTGTGTACTACACACCGCGAAAGTACCACAACTTTCTTGTTGCGCGCACAATATGATTAAACGAAGTTCGGCGAAAACATGCACAACTAAAGTCCCTAGATCGGCTTTTGCCAAGTAGCGACAAGTTCCTCCTCTCTTACCACGCTTTCCCTTGCGGCTTTCCACGCTTTCCCTTGCGGCCATGTTCTCCCTAGTGCACACTGCGGCGGCGACGGCTGCTGCTGCAGCAGCAGCCGTCGCCGCCGCAGCGACAGATGTACGGAAGTGTACCCCAAACTAGCCGCCAAGGCTATGGGTTCAAACAGCATCGTGTGGGTTGTGTATGCAGTGAATTAAATAAATAAAAAGAAGAAGTCACCTTCGCTGAAAATCTGCAGCCGACACAACTGGGCAAGCAAGAAAACAAGCGTGCTAGCTCGGTCGAAAACAGCAGCTGGACTGGCGGCAGGAAGAACATGGCGGACGGAAGCAGCTCCCAACCGGAAGTGGGCGTTGTCCAATAAAGTGCGACGGCAGCGCCGCAAATGTTTTCGGCACTTAGATTTTAACGCTCATAAAGGGAATTTAATACACAACAGATAGAATAAACAGCAACTGTCGAGTAAGTTCCAAATCATGCAGCCGCGTCTTGGGCTGAGCGACAACGTTAAGTTAGCGGGTCGGATGCAGTCCGCGGAAAAATAATAAATAAGTACACGCGTCAACATACAGGGTGCCCGGTGCAACTTGAGCCAAGGTTTTAAAAATAAAAGGCGCGCTAATGCGAATTGAACCGAATGCATACTATTCGCACTGACCTGCAGTAACTCAGGCAATTTGTTTGTTTTGTTTTGACTGATTTATTATGAGTAAGTCATTAGTTAGGGGGTTCTTACCCAACTATTTAATTAATGGCTGAGGACCCCAAGTATGACACGCAGATTTGTAGGGCACCTTCAGAAACCACCGATCCAGTATTTTCCTGCACGATACGTCTCACGTAGTCCTTTTAGCCGCGTTGCAAACTAATCCCGCGCAATATAAAAAAAAAGCCACGTGATGGAGTGCTTACACAGTGATATATACATATAAATGTGTTTATTAACGGCCTTATAGCGCGAGCTCACTACAAGAGCACAAATTGCAGAAGGCAACTCTATATTATGAGGTCAATTATTATTATTATTATTAGACTGTACTCTAGTCACGTCATTTCTCTCTCTCCCTCCCTCCCCCCCCTCTCTCTCTCTCTCTCTCTCTCTCTATATATATATATATATATATATATATGCCTGTGTTTGTGTATAGAGAGAGAAAGTACGTTACTGGAGTAAAACCGCGCTTAGTGACGAGCAATTAATATTATAATGTGACACAATGCGCAATTTTTCTACTTGCTGAGTTGGAAAAATTGCAAAGCATTTCACTGCAGTTTGATAAACTTATACACGATTTGACTGCCACAAGTGAGGGCCGTCCCGATTTATTGTTACTCATTTTGTTTTAGAGGCTCTTCGTGTGGCACCGACAAAGTATTTGTTTCCTTAGTTTCTTGGATATTTTAATTTATGTGGGACGTCACATGACCTATGTGCCTTTCATTATTTGAATGCGATTCCAAAAGCGTTAATTTTTACACTGTTGATGTAAACATGGCAAAATTAAGTCAATCCTCAATAGCGGTTTTAGAAGAACCGAAGGCTTGATGTTCGCGATGGCACCACATAATCAGTAAAAAAGTCCTTGCAACCGAAAGGGCAGACTAACACTGCAGCATTACTAGTCACCGGTGGTTTAAGCCAAATATTAACTGTTTTCCTTGGGTATTCGAGCAATGCGCAAAATTCTTAGTTCCCTTCTTAACATTTTTATCATTAATATTTTTAGCAAACTCATTTCAATACCTGGTAGTCCTGAAAAGGCAGGTAATATGTATTTAATGTTGCTCTAACTGCGCAAAAAGCGCGCCCTTGTCAAATTCAATTGAGTTACGCGTACGCGCTTCGACCCAACAAATTCAATTAGCTGAAGATCAATAAACTTTAAAGTTATGCATCTCACTTCGCAACATGAGATTAAAGAGAGCGCCAGCTGGTCGTCTTTCGTGTAATTTTGTCACAGCAACGCTACCTGTCTCCACCATCGAACTTCTCAAGCCTGCAATCATGTGCGGGTTTACGTTTAGAATGTCACTTTATCAGAAGCTTCAATTGTGTTGCAAAATCGCACGTGCAGCGCTGATAAGTTGTTCAGTTAAGCCGAACCCGTTCGACAGAGCTTCACGATCTCATTTCAGGGCGCTGCGTTCGTGCAAGTCCCAGCTCAATCCCTCATTTGCTAGAATCACATTTGAAGCGTTCTGCGAAACAATCAATTACTTGCGCTCAGGCAGGTTCCCTCGGTTCCTTGTCTCGCAATCATAGCGATACAGCGTTCTCGCCCGTAAAATGCACAGCGGTTGGTGAATCCAGCTGTCTCCGGCGGAGCTGGCTGCCTATACGGCCATAATTATTAGGACTGCCTTCACGTACAGTGAGGGGAGTTCAGCGCTACGCTTTTTAGAGTGTCGGTGTGCCTTTGTTTCAGCCAACAAAACAAAACAAAAATCAGCAGGTTTCAGCGATCTGGCCATCTCTGGACTCATTTACTGGGGCAGCAAAAGGTTTTCCCATCAGACAGTGCCATCTATACTCAAGAATAATCTCTTTTTGGCGCGAGAGTTAATAATTTGGATGGAATTGGAAGTGCTGGAAACTATTGTGTTGACGGCTTTCTTACAAACAATAAATTGTACATATAAAATCAAAGCATGATAACATGAGGTGATATGAAAAAAATTATTTAATGCATGAAAAATCGTTTTCGTCTGCTAGACTGTCGTCTGCTGTGCCCTCCGAAATACATGCGCAGACGACTCCGCTCTTTGAGCCTGAGTGGCGCAGAGAGCCCCGCTGGAATTGTTAAACATTAATGTTGCGTGATCGATGTGTTCGTATATAGCTCGTCGCATCCTCACCTGTTCGTTGCTGCAAGCACGTGACCTCAATCCTTGCTAGTGTCAATGGGTGGGAAAGTTCTGTTTCTCTTCACCACTAGGTGAGATCGAAGCTGAAGGTGAGGAGGTGGTTTCAAGTCAAGATGGCGGCGTTATCGATAAGACATGTTGGACGAACGCACACAGCCGACAGTTTCCAAGCTCTAAACGGCTGTCGCAGCTAAAAAAATAATCTTAAATGCACTCCTTGAGCAATACCATCTTTATTTAGGTTTCTTGCTGTCTTACATGATTTACGCTGCCAAGGCACGTTAAACGTACCAGTAGAGTGTGCCACTAGTGAATTATAAATAAATCGCTTGTCGTATCAAAACGGTCAGCAATTCCGGAGGTCAGTTAGAGCAAAACACATTTTTCCCTGGTATCTGCATGCGTACAACTCGTAGCAAATATTCAGTGTAAATGACATACCCGAAAGCAAGTGATATCATAGAACTCGTTTGATACGCTGTTGTACACACGTTTGAAAGGCATAGCTTTCCAAATATTTCGCAGTGACTGTATGACACAGAAAACACCCACTCTGTCCTCGTTCGTAGCACAATTATTTCCCACACTACGTCATGCCACTGGAGTTACTCGCTAGGCAATGTGTTCGATGTGTCACTCCCCAGTGCAACTGTGTGTCACTGCCCCAGCTTGTTGAAAGCCACCGGCATTCGACATTCCAACCCGTCGTAGAATAACTACTGGTGCGCACAAACTCCAACCTTCCGTGGCGGAACATTTCGGTAACCTATCTTGTATGATCTGGGAACAGTAGGTATCATCGGTGCCTAACTTTCCCTGCGCAAGGTTCTTCTACCCAAACCACGCCACAAACCGCGCCGTCGCATTGCCGTCATAGACGTCCGCGTAGTATGTGGTTTCAGTCTTATTTTTATTTTTTGTAACCACTGCAAGCAAGTTACTCAAAGCGAAACATCTTGGTGTTGCTTACCGTGCCCAGCACTTCAAGAAACCACGCCAAATTTGTTGCATCTTGATGTTCATATTTGCTTGACACTGAACTCCGCCAGTAGCGTGTACATTTCAGTGCGCCCAAAAGCCATCGGTATCATTTATATCAAAGTCTACTAAAACGTTAAGGCAGAGGAACACGAAGATGAAGGTGAACGGAGATTAGACCGAAGAATGATGGCTTCATAAACCAAACTTGCCGTTGGCGCCGAGACATATACAAGGTTAAGATATTTTTTTTCCCGTGTCAGGTATGTTCGGTCCCAAGTTATCTGCAACGCGGTAGGAAAAATTCGGGTCGCGTCGAGAGTACAGAGTAAGGTTTCGTGGCGGCGAAGGAGGATTTGTTGAAGCACAAAGAAGGGCAGCGCCGGCTGATTCCTTAGCGAAGCAGCGGGCGTAGTTAATGACTTCGCGCCCGGGACGCACTGCGGGAAGCTCCATTAATCTGCCCTCCGCGAGATCTGGAGGGGCGCCTCGACGACGGAGGCTCATTTATCCCGTAGCTTTTGGGCTGCGGTACACGTGGGAGCAGCGGCCTCGGAGGGGACTGGGGGAGGGACACCTTAGAATGGTTATTACGTCAAAGTATAGTAGATCTCAGATGCATTTGTATCTGTATATCTAGAGAATGTTACCAGAGTAGTCCCGTAGAAATTCATAGTCCCTAGGGTGCCTACAAGGAGAATACTACATTCGCGACTGTAAGGGAACGTTCGTGTGGTTAATTGGTTTACCGAAAGAGAAGATTGCCTGTTGGCATCTTTACGTCTGAACTAACGAAGGCGTGACACTAGCAGTTGCGCGAAATACAGCTGCCGTGTAGAGGACGCACGAGAAGAAGCGTCACAGGGAAACCAGTGATTGCCACTATTTGTCGCCAGGCTCGTTGGTCCGCACTTATTCTTTATGCTTGTTTTTTTTTCACTTTCGTTCGCCTCTTAAAATATCAGAAACAATAAGTGCGTCCTGTGGACTCTTCGTACCGCATTTACTCGGTAGCTCCTCGCGTCCATCATGACCTCCTTGCAGACGTCAACTTGCGCTTCAACGTCCTTGAGAAGATGTCGAAAACAACAAATACGTAGCTCACGAGCTGCCGAAGGACGACAGAGAGGTGTAATTGCTGCTTATATGTAGACTCTTGCCGTTTATGAAAGGGATTGGGATAACGAGACAGCACTGATGAAGACTGAGAGTAGACGCACCTACAACAGACGAACAGAGAGAACAGACGTACTTGCATTACGGAATAAAAGACGCTTGTGCTCGGCTGCGATAACTCTACGAAAAGCCATGCGCTCCTGCGTTCTCTTTTTCTCACGTTTCACGACTGTACACCCATAAAAAACTAATTCTGTTTAAGTTCCACTGACGGATATGCTATCCTTGCCATAACATGCTCCGTAGCAAGGGACCGGAGAATGCTTTTTTTAACAGTCTAAAGTTGCAATAAAGAGAATAGGCATTTGAGATGCCTCATTGACCCTCCCACAAGCCCTCCTGACTGGGAGAAGTATAAGCCAGAAAAGGGGAAAATAATAATGAACAAGTAACGACGCAGCTTTGAAGGTTCGTCATAACTAAACGTAAAATCATAGATTTTAATGGCGTCGGCATGAACGTAGTCAACTTGTTATCTAAAAAAATGAGCTACATTCAACCACAAAAGTTGACGGAGCACGAGATCTCGGCAAACGTTCAATTTCCGAGCAGCCTTTAACAGTAGTTAGTAAAACTGAACGTCACAGTGTTGTTCACATATACTGGTAGTAGCTGTAAATGTGAATGCTATACAAGCTGCGTTGTGAGGCTGCACAGGTATTCAACTTTTTCTCGGATCTCATGTTCTGTAAAATTTTTTGTGGTTGTCTTTACATATAGCATGTTAAATGAGCCAAAGACTGAAGTTAGAAAGTTGCAATTACTTTTGTTGAGTCATACAGGCTCAATTGTGAAATATGCTTTGAAATTATTGACACCACACTGATCTACATGTTCCACACACTACAACCACACTTTTGTATTCAAAGCTTCATTTTTCTCTTCTGTTCTATCCAGATTTCTTGTTTTGTTTTGTTTTTGCTGACAAACATAACCTTCGTATGATGCAGCCTGCTACTGTTGCCACAATTGCACTAATCCCCATTTGTTTCCTGTTTAGGAGGTACCCCCGACAGTTTTTACTTCGGGACCTCCGACTGTACAATTATACTTCACCTGTTTCTACTAGTGTTAGTACTACTGATGAAAATAAATTCAACTTCAACTTCGACTTCAACGTATTAGCCGTGGGATTTCGGTACGAAAGTTGAAAACAGTAACATTGATTACGATTTATTTTTCAGTAATCAAACTATTACTGGGAAATCAACGGAAATACAGTCATTCAAGACTACCTTAATAACACAACCCCATTCATTATTTCTCATTAGTGTCTCTTTAAAATGGGACTTACTGCGCTTCACCGTGTCTCGCACGACGTACGGCGTACGCTGATATATGCGTATGCACGGATCTGTCAGCATCGTAACCAAGAAACTAAACTCGAAAACGTCTGTTTCAAAGTGAAATATTAGTTTAAAGGACCCAATGTTCGAGTTCCTCGTATATTTGATCATGATAGACCATGCCCGCTTATTTAGAATTATTGCTGCCCGATATTGTTATTGAAATGTGTCCGCGGATATGTTCCAGCAGCCTCATCAAGTTCCGACAGAGTAAGCCAACAAGCAACTGCGACAGGTCTTTACTCTTTGCGTATTCGAAAGCTGCCCTTACGACAGACTCAGAGTTTTGAGTTCACCGAGACAAAGTTATTTCGACTATTTTTCCAATATTGCTCTTTTATGCTTCGAGAAGGGGAGAACAATTTACTACCCGATTCAGCATTCGAAGACAGTTCTCTTCATCCCCCCCCCCCCTGCC
Organism: Dermacentor variabilis; assembly: GCF_050947875.1. Classification (NCBI taxonomy): domain Eukaryota; kingdom Metazoa; phylum Arthropoda; class Arachnida; order Ixodida; family Ixodidae; genus Dermacentor; species Dermacentor variabilis. The sequence goes on from NC_134576.1 coordinate 112,485,778, forward strand.
CTAAATGTTGTATTCCACTCGAGTGCTTATTCCGACAGTTATATTACGAACTAGACTTGCTCCGTGAAATTTCAAGATCATTTTTCCTTGATACACTCGGACACAAAGTACATTACTGAAGAAATAAATTTGTTTTAAAAGTATTTATTATCCAAGGAATAAACCGAACAAGCGCAACTAAAGGAACAGACCCGTTCATGCAGTGAAGCTTGCGTTACTGAGCGCCACGACATAAGAAGGAGTCAGACTAAACGACGTTCACTATTTCCGATCTTTCTCGAAGCATGCCTTGTAATTGAGGTATTACCGTTGCCCAAAATTAACTCGTTTGACGGGACAAATTATGTCCTTGGCTTTCACTAACTTAAACGCAAGGAATTCTCAGAATACGTTGTATATAAACTCGCGCGCCAATGCAGTGGGAAAGATTATAAAGAGAAGGAAGCGAGCAATGCGCAAAGGCTTTACGGCTGTATTGGCACAAAGGAAAGCTGCATACAGGCATGCAATATCACGAGGGCCAGTATTGAGTTGTAAGGGTAAAATATGGCTTCGACATTGCTTTTATTCTGAAGGGTATCGCCCCATGAGTGTACTTCTTGAGCAAATTGCAGGGCGCCCCGTAATAACTTTTCAGGCGAACGAGCTGACTTCACAAAGGTGGAATGATATTTGCCTAGTCTCTCGCCTATGCCTACGGATATATCGGCTCCTGGACGCGCACTTACATGCCTCAAAATTGAAGGATATTGGAGCGATTCAGTGGGGAGCTCCAGGTTTCCAATTTTGTCGTGGCACAAAAGGTGGACAACGCTTTCACTGTTTGAGATCGATGGAAGAATGGCGCAAAGGCTAAGCATAGTTTAGATGCGCGACACAAAACTGCGCCTATTAGTAATACTTCTGACATTGATAATTTGCTCCAAGAAAATTACGTGTCTGATTCCTGATTATTTCTACCTCCTATTTAAAAGGGAATAGTCCTGAAATATTGCTCACTCCAAACTTTTGGTGCCCCGGTCGACTCAGCGAACACAGATTATAATATTTACTAACTTGAGTGCCTCCTCGAGTGAATAATGTGGTGTTGAAGAATCACTAACAAAGAAGTATGCTGATCTGACATTGAAACTTGGGATCTACGTGAAAGAACACTTTTGTGAAGTGGTTAATCAAATGCCACAGAAAAATTTGCCCATTTCATTTGCGTGTGTTTGGAGTAAAGGAAACCGGGGCTCGGGCACCCGTTCTGTGTAACGGGAATCACGTTGCGATGACGTCAAAGAGCTAGTTGGCACTGAAACGATAGAATTACGCGTGCGGTTTTGGCCTAGGTAATGCCTCTTGTTACCTAGCTTACGTATTGCTGGTGAATGTGCGACAGTCCATAGAAACTTGGGCAGGTGGGATTTGAGAAAGTTTCAGCCCACAGAATCGCACCTCAATTGTCAAAGGCATGGGAAAGTTCCATGCCTCCTGTTATTTCTGCTTCATCGCCTAGTGCTATCCATTCCAACAAAAAAAAAGATACTGCTTGAATTCCTACTCACCTCGTAACTGAAGGCGTACCTTTAGCATTAGTTGCATTGGTGTAATGTAAATGCGCATCCGCTTTTTCAGTTCTCATCATCATCATTTAGCGCTAAATTTGCCCCTTTTCCCAGTGTAGAGTTGACCGACGCACAGACAGAGCCATAGAATTTGACGTTCCGAAGTTACAAAGGAGCTATGAGAACCACTGCAGTGGACGGCGTCGGATCGCTTTGGAACCACAAGGCATCCTTTAACCATCACCCAAGACTAAGTGCACGAGTATTCTTTTTTTATTTTATTTCCATGAAACTGCCGGTGCCGCAAGCAGGAATTGAACCTGCTACCTGCTGCTGAGCGTGAGAACACCTTAGCCGGCGATACACCTGAGTGGAATCAATGTAGAGCAACAGGATACAGAACACACTTGCTGAGGCCGACCTGTCTTGCAAATGAACTCTAATCTCTCTCTCTCTCTCTCTCTCTCTCTCTCTCTCTCTCTCGTGCAAGTAAACGGATTTTTATAGAGCTCTATAACTGCAACATGCGAGATTGCATAATCGATTTCGTTTCTTTTCCCATCCCATCACATTACATTACATTATTTCCCATCACATTATTAAGAGGCAGTCATATTCTGCGCTTAGGCACAGGAACGATACTGATATACATTTGGTCCGGGCATCCAGCACGGGAAGATGGAGAGAGTACATACAAAGAAAAGAGTGACAGAACACATGAGAAACATTTATCTACACAGGACTGGACGGGTTACCTCCTAACTATGATTACTCAGCGGCGAAGATGAGAGATACATAATTTATGTTTGTCGTACCAATGTTTCTGCGTACAGAGGAAACCCTGTTGTACAGCGTTCGTTTCAAAATCTTGATCTGTATTTAACTGGTTCTGTATGATACCGTCTTTGGATCCTCTCCTTTTGTGTTCAGCAACGGAGAGGTTTTTTCTACAGTCCGGGGCTGTAGAGGCCATCTTAAAATTACCATTTGTTCTGCACTGCACAATTTAATGCGTATGTAAGAACGTACAAAAATGCTTATTTCATATGACATTGCGACCTTCTGGTGTCGACCGATTTCTTGGTCAATCACTCATAAATGTGTATGTGCAGTGGATTTTCAGATCGACAGTAGCACCAAAAAACCAAAACGCAATACAAGGTGCCGTTAGCCGTTTTTTTTTTCAAAAGTCAGCTTAAGCCCGTACACTTGACAAACTGAGCCAGCACAGCTACAGCCGTCTGTTCGAAGCTTCTTTCGGAGCTCAGGATCAAGAACATTCCGTTTGGATATCGAACGCCTGTCTAGACTTTTGCGTGTGCGTCGCACATAATTTGCTTTTCCACACAATATTGCCGGTAGGCACACAGAAAGAAAAACGAACTTCTGTAATTTTACACTGCTGTAATACTTGATTCGGGAAATATGTGCTTAACATATGTAGCTACGATGAATGATATCCGCTCCAAGCCACCCCCCCCCCCTTCCAGAAAAAAAGAAACGTCACTAACATCATCATGCTGCGAAGTCAAAGGCGTTTTAACAAAGATAAAGCAAATAACCATAAAATATTTGGGAAATCGGACAGCTGCATAAGTTCATTAAACACCTTCTGATGTCGTCGTTGGGGGCATATTTGCCGCACCTAAGACTGTTTCGAGTGGCACATAATACGGGGACGTGGTCATAATGGCCCTTTCTGTCTTTAGGGAGAGAAATTCACAAGAATATTGAGGTTTGAATTAATCAACAGTGGTCGAACAAAGAATGCAGCTGAAGGCAACGCCTAGATATGGAGACTTCGTCAGGGCGAAGTGTAGTTTCGTTGCCGGACCATTTGCAGAAGAGACATTCCTTGTTTCATTACTGTAGGTGCCTTCGAATCCCTTGTATTTTTGGAGTTCCTCCAGCAACACTGAACTCTCCTTTCCTTCAACTCAAGCACTGATGCACGGATTACTTGTATACGCCGCAAGCAGTTTGAATAGCTCCAAAAGGAAAATGCGACTTCGCCATACACCACTTTGGAAAAGTTGCCATTAAACAATTTGAAGACCACAACACCATGTACAGTCTTGCGCAATATAACAGGAAATCCCGGATTATTCTAGAGAAAATGTTTTTATTTTGTTATATGTGCATTCGAATCTGGCATATTAATACGTGACTGGTTGCGTTCCCGTTGTACGTTCAGTCGCATTGAACAGATTTACGGGAAGTTGTGCGTCTAGCCACTATGGCCTCTTATTCGCGTGTTAGCTCGAATTATATTGCGGCCTCAACACTATGAGAATCGTAGGCGGATTCTTTCTTATGACTGTACGTTTCACAGAACTCACTTACTTTCCATTTGTGAACTCAAGATACTGCATTAGTATTATGTTTCGCTTCCAATTTCACTCCTTATGCGGCAGTACGTGCGATGTTATATATGATCATTCCATCGTGGGCTCCTTGAAAACCAAGCGCCCTCAGTCAGCAGAGTGAAGAGTACTGATCTCAGCTTTCACCTGTGTAAGTGCTCAAGCAGACCTACTGCTTGATTGATTATTTACTACCAATAATTTTGAATGTACGAGCAGTTTTCTAAACCTTTATAAAAAAAGATTCGAAAACTGAAATGTTTCAAACTCGAAACGCACATTTTTCAAGCAGTCAATCCTGATTCACGCACATTGATTCTGCTGCAAATAGACGTAGCTCTAGCTGTTACTTGTTTCGCTAGAAAATATCACTACATATGAAATCACAAAAAGCGTGGAAACATGTTGAGCCAAGTTTCGGCCCGACAGTCGGACACAGAATACGATTGGCCGACAGCTGAATTCTAATTTGTACTCAGGGCAAATGACTGCAAAACAGCACTGCTGAGCGCGTCTTTCGTTTATCAATTTCAGTATGCCTATCCCTCTGATAAAATCTCGCGGAATGCATACGCTAACCGCCACGGTTGCACGGAACCGTTAGCTTTCCATTCTGGTTTTTATTCTAAGCTCTAAGTTGGGCTATTAGCATCTGTTCATGGCGTTCAGTAGCTGGTTGAAGTGTGAAAAGTGATATATATGTATAATTATAGAGCCAACCAGATAAGCTTCTACTAGCTGCCTTAACTAATGTTTGAATTTTCATGGCGAAATCTCTTGTATGACCTATTTCCCTTGATAACATTTTAAGTCCCAGTTATATCTACATTCATGCTACTAGTTATATTTGTTACTATAATTACACGACAGTCCTAAATATTTATCTTTCCGTAGTGAATTTATCGTTCTTTTTTCGCTACACCCTAATTACCATCTGGTTGTTGAGCTTGCCACCCATTTAGTTGGTCCTTCATGACAATAATGTCAGGCTAGCTGAATAAAAATTACGGAATTTCATTAAAAAGTGCCACCACGTTCATGTGGTAAAAAAAGCAGACGGTACTCAACGATGAGTAGAGCGCATAGAACGTGTTGCTTAACATTCCTATACTCTGTGAAGAAGTTACAATTTATAGGCATGTGTATATTATTTCGCATACTGGAAACCAGGTACATGTGAAATTTTGGGAGCGATGAAATAAAGTTACTAAAAAATATTACAAGCACGCATACACATCCACACGATTATTGTATACTCGGGCGCGAAGCGCTCTAACAAAGACGTTACTTACAGAGGGGTTTATATATAGCAGCCTGTATTCGACAGAAATGCTCTCAGCGCCTTAAGACATATTTCAAAGACAGAACACTGCCACGAACCGAGAGCTTCAGAAGATCAAGCCTCATGGCATGCTCAGACCGTAACACGATACAGACCATCAGGTTTTATAAAGACTTCGAGTTATTTCTACGCGTATGAAAAGGCCTTCACTGTGGCCCTTTCTGTTTGTTTTTCTCTGTGCCCTAGTGACCTCCCCTTCTTCTTCAGGTTCCTGGATATAATAGATTGATTGATTGATTGATTGATTGATTGATTGATTGATTGATTGATTGATTGATTGATTGATTCGTGGCAAACCCGCGAAATCGTCCTCAACACAAATCCGCCAGAGCCACTGCCCCACTGCGGCGGACGTGCAGCGATACCATTATCTTTAGAATCATTTTATTCGTTCGTTTGGATCTGACGATACAGACACAAAACCACGCACAATAATGGTAAGAGTTGATGAAGCGCGAGCAAAGCCGTGAAAAGAAAGAGAAGCCCGCGTATAGACAAAATAGCAATACACCATACGAAAACAACTGCAGAAGCTTTGCTTCCGTACGAACTTCGCGCGGAAAATCAGTAGGTTGGATAACAGTTCCCCTACGGTAAGCAGTGATTTCGATCGCGTCTACACAGAAAGCATCGAGTAGTGCCGCTCCTTCCGCCCCCACACAATGGCGGCGGCGGCGTGCAACGCGAACCGCCGTCCCCGCGGAAATGAACCTGAGTACTGTCGTCGCTTGCGGGCGGCATTATTGCGGCGGCCCACGGGACACGCGTGAAATCGTTCCAATCGCACTAATGGTACGCGACTGCCCCAGCACTCCGACGCAGTGCTTTCCTTTGTGCTTAGCATGTGTGAGTAGTTGGCGCATTGACTTGTCGTTGCTTGAGCCAAGAGACAGACTCGTCAGTAGAGAGCGGCAATACGGTGATAATCTGCTTAACCCATCACGTATGGCTCCACATTCGTGGTGTTTTTCTTCTTCGCTTTATTCATGTGATAACAAAATGGGACCATAACGATAAACCTCGTGTAACGAAGTAAGGGAAATTCCCTTGGCATCCCCACAGATACTCGTGGTGAAGTACAAGCAATAATGGATATAACGAAGTAATTCCGGCTCCCACTCCCCTTCAACTTCGTTATAAAGAGGTTTTTACTGGATATGAGTGTTATTTCTTTATAATGTCTTGCTTTGCTTCGTTAGTCAGCTTGTCAACAAAAAAGTGGCGCCTGTCAAAGAGTGGAAGGCAATTTGTCTCCGGGTAAGCTTCGAATTCGTGGCTCTCTCCATTGTGGCCTAGATGTTGTAACTTGTCAGTTTCCGCTTTCTTTATTTACAGACTTTAGATAAGTACACTAAACGACACTGGTACTATGTCATGGCAATATTTCCCTCTCAACCGTTAACTTTCTATCGTGCAGGTAGCTTAGAGAACTATTGTTTTAACAGGGCCATTAGTTTAGTGACAGACACTCGCCATAACTCTGTTTGTGGAACACCACGTGTAGTTCACCCACGTATTAATAATATGTGGGCGTAGTGGTCGTGGAATTAAGTCGCAATCCCTTATAGCCAAGTGGCTTCTCCAAGTATTACGGAGGTCAACAAGAAAACACATGTCATACGTCAAATCTACGTGCCCTGTAGTTAGATAACGAATGCCATACATGTCACCCGTAATTATTTTCGTGCGGTAGCATTCTACAGGCGGAATGGGATATGAGCTATAGCGCAAAAAAAAAACTTTACCTCGACACGACGTTGTATAGAGAACGGAAAGTGTGCGCTGCATGAATAACAGCGCCACCGGAGTGGAGAAGCTTTTGGAGTGCGTACGGTTTATTAGAGGAGATCGAATGCCGAGGGTGTACAGGGCGTTGGAGCAGCGCTAATTGGTTCCAGCACCACGCCAGCGTTCCTTGGTACGCCCCGTCATGCCTCAAAGAGAGTCGGGTCTGAAAACGACGCTTTAGCAGTGTCAGAAGCAATGCGACTTGTATGTGATTTTCATCACCACCGATGTTACGGTGCCTCGAGAGCAGCACCTGCGCGAGAAGCGGTACTCTCAGGGCACCCTAGCATAGATGGATGGATGGATGGATAGATGATATGAGGGTCGCCTCTGAAACAGGGCAATGGGTTCTGCCACCAAATTCTTTCTCCTTATTGTACCTAATGCCAGAACTACCTTAGTTATTTGCAAACGAAAGATTCCCTGCATCAAACTTTGTGAGTCATTTCTAGGAACTTTGTTTTTAAAAAGTAAGCCTCCGTTGTCTGTGTCTCCCTAATTTTCTGCCATCAAATCTGCAATTGGCGTGTACTAATCTCTGTTGCGGATATGTTTACTTTCCACCTCCTATTGCTGAATCCAGGAGCTTCAAGAAGGCCTGCGGAGCCTAAATCGAGAGCTGAGTAGATACCATTCTAATAAAACCATTTTCTATCGTTTTCCTAGCTTTACCAAAGCAAGCACATGCTTCTTCTTCCTTGGTGTACCTCCCTTTATATCTCCGTGTTTGAAGACATCGTGATCTCGCTTCGAAAAGTAATGACCTTCCGTTTGAGCTATCATAAATCGTTTCCTCTTTATTTCGTTTTTACTACTTAGGTGTATAGTTACTCATACCCGGTTTATTTTCCACTGCCGCAACCCAGGAGATTCTCTCACCCTCTCCGACGTTGCGTTTAGTGCTCTTTGTTGACACTTCGCTTACTAAACTGGTCGCGTACTTGCTAGTAAGCTTGCTAGTTTGTTTCCGTCACTGCGAGTCAATATTTTTCCTGTATACATGTCAAAACAACTCTCGGAAACTAATTTACTTTCTTCCTTATTTCTCGGTCATTCTTTAAAATAAATTTTACTCTGAGCTTCTCCTACCTCAAAACTTGTCGAGCCCATATCGCCCTTCCCAGATTCACTAGTAGTCTTCCCGTGAGCGTCCACTCAGACGCGTCCAAAGGAACTTTATCTGCCATCGAGTCTTGACGGTACCTCAGGCTTCAAGCAAACAGCCACATTTACAAATGGCAATCCTGAAGCCATTAAATATTTTCAAGTATCCCGGAGCTGTTGTATCCCCATAACTTTCTGTGGTTCGTCATGGCCGAATTTATAATCCACTTTGCTATTAGTTCTTTCTCCTGTGTTTCCATTTACTTATTGCCTTCGTTTCTCCAAACACCGAGGTATTTGTATTGTCTTACCCATGGTATTTCCTGTCGTTGTGTTCACATTGTCTGTTCACTGTTTTGGTTTACTACAATAGCACATGATTTTAACGCTTTATTTGAATTCTAAATTCTTATTGCTCTGTTTATAGATATTAGCCACCCATTCCATGTAACTTTCCCTGTTGTAAGCAACACAATGTCGTCCGCATAAAACAAACCTGGTAGCTGCTGCTCTATTATCGCGTCCGCCTCTTTCTATGAAATATTACGCCAGATATTGATTCTCTGCAATGCCATATTCATCTTTACCGTATGCATTACAAAGAACAGCGGGAATAAAGGCACCCCTGTCTCAGTCCCATGGTGACATCAACTTTCACCTCGGTCCATATCCTTTCCCACTCAACGCAAACGGTATTTTTTAGGTAAATCTCCCTGAAGAAATATACACACTTTACCTAAGCCTTCTTCCAAAATATCCTACAAAAATTGCAGCCATCGGTGACATACAGTTCGTTGATGTCTAAAAAAGTCACATATAACGGTCTTTAATCTCTCTGGATATTTAAATTGCCTGAGTAAGAAAAAATAAGTTGTCATCCATACGCCTACCAATTCTGACGCCATTCTGATTCTGAAGCCATTCTGAGTATGATTATGAGGATGATTTTTTGGCATCCCTCTTGAAATGGGACGTTCACAAATCATAACCTAGCCTGCTTGATTTAATGATCTATGTTTTTTTCTTCTAGAATTTTTGTATACCTCTTTAATCTCGTTTTTTTTCTTCCACGAGACTTCTTTATCTACATTGTACCACTGCCTATGCCGTTAACTGAACCAGCCGTATCAGTCTGTCCCCTGCATTTTCTGACCAATACTCTAAACTTCTCTTGCTTACTTAGACTGCTGACCCCTTGACATTTCCGTTCACTTTAAACGCAAGTGCTTCTGGAAGGTCTACGTTACCTAAGGATCTCAATGGGTGAACCGCTCCGCATTCCATTAGGATGTGCTGAGGTGTCTCCAGATTTTTGCTGCAGCATATACGCGCCTCATGTTGATGCAAATATTTGCGCCCATATGTATTTGTCCTTGCGCAAGCAGCTCGAGAATCAAATAGCGAGGCCCTGCTGCCCTTTCTCTCATCGTACAGGCTTTCCCTTCTAATTTCTTTCTTTCTATTCTTGTAAATACTAATGGTGTTTTTCCTTTGCATCCAATTCAGTGCCTCGGTACCTCTCGCCTCTTTTAGATGACTCCTCGTTCTCTATAGACACTTTCAATCGCCCTGTACTTGGGTGCCAACTTTCTCGACCTTTTCCTGTATCTTCTGTCCATAATTTTCTGCTACAGACAGTACTGCACCTTAGCTATCCACTTATTTTGATCCGTGTTCTGGAGTCTTTCTTGGAAACTAATTTTGCTCTGCGCTTCTCCCAATTCAAAAGAGGCCCAGCTCGTGTCTACACGCACTGCCGCGCATTTGTGGTTTACATTGGGCTCCCAAAGTCAACCGGCCAACCGATATTTGCTTAACTTCCAGCCCCGAAAATATATCCGATTTCAAACACAGAATGTCATTTCTGGCATATTTTTTTTTTGTGCCAGCAATGACTGGCACCATTACTGCTTTCGCAATTCCACGCACCATCGCACATTTATTGTGGCCCCAAAGAGTTCCATGTTTAATAATTGGTGCATATTCCGCTCCCCTTTATTTTGAGATTAGCTTGGTGAGTGCTTGAGTAAGTCTTTCATTCTTTTATGATTACGTCAGTGTATTTATATTGCTTCGCTATGGGTGCGACGTGCTGTGGAAATGACACGGCGTAATTACTTGTCTCTCCATTAAAGATCACAATTCCAGATTTCTCTGTGCTAAACGTAATGCCTAGATTTGTCACTGTCACAGATGTTCGCAAGTGTCTGCAAATATATTGCATTGTCCGCTAGTAGCACTGTGGTGTCCGCATGTGTCAGTACGTGAACGTTCTGTTAAGCTGTTTGTCCATTACGCATATGGGTTAAATTAAACTCCAAGTCACTGTTTTCCAGTCGCCTTTCTATGCCCTTAACATAGAGCATGAGCAACAATAGACGCAGTAGACATCATTGCTTGAGTCCTTGCTGAAGTTCCACCAGTTATTTGTATTTTAAGCACTGTCATACAAATTATACTAGGTTGTCTCTATACCTCTCCCTCAGCTTCTCCACAAAATCGTCATTTATGCCTTCGTTATTGATAATATCCCATAACAGCTCAATTTCTACTTTGTCGTATGCTCCCTTATTATCTAGAAATGCTATCCATAAAGATCTATCCAGAGCTACTAAAATCTTTATGCACTCAGTATAAACAAAGTATCGTCTAAGCGTCTGCCTGGTCCGAACACATTGTGTAGTTCCCCCAGTACATCACTTTCTCCAACCATTTCGACAGGAATAATTACATGGCTTGTATCGTCATTCAGTATATCGCCGACGTTACTGCAACTGACCCGTGCGAGCTGCTCTTATGCTTATCACCTTTGCCTTTGTAGATGAGGGTTATCTTGCGTTCATGCCATCCAACCGCAATTTTTCACACACTAATCAATTTCTCTATGGCATAAGGCAGCAGTGCATTGCTCTTTGGACCGAGGTTTTTATTAGCTTTTTTTGAGATTTCACTGGGTCCTGAAGCCGTGACTATAGGAACATCTGCTTTCTTTTTTCAGTAAATGCCCTGTATGCTAAATTTTGATCACTCAGGCTTTTCTTTGGTTGCAGAATCTGTTCGAGTCTGAAATGGGCTTTCTTTCGTGCCGATGTTATCCCTGATAGTTTCCTTTATGTACTGCAGCCCATCATTTACTTCGAAGACGTTACTTTATTTTGTCCATTATAGCCGTTTGCGAATTCTATGTTGGCGCCCGGAGTGCTCTTAGATGGTTCCAGAATCTCTTTGGTGCTCCTCTGCCTATCTTTGGAATGTTATTCTCCTAACGTTCACTTGCGCGCTTAAGTATTTCTCACATGAACTCAATCGTCACCCTTTTCTCTTCTCTGTATTTATTCCATCTGAGGAGTACCTCTTCTCGGTGCAATCTCCAATTTTTGCCTCCTCGATTATCTCTTAACGCCTGCTTACGCTCTCCTATGGCTTCCCCTGTTTCCTCGTTCCACCACTTACGTGGTTTCCGCTTTCCAATCCGACAATTTCTTTTTGCCGCACCCATCTTACCTTCTGCTGCAGAAAGTCTACCAGTACCTTATACTCCCAGAATATTGTGGAAAACGCCTCCACTTCAGCGATGTCATCGATCACCGATGTCATCGACGATGTGCGGTCGATACAGCGAATCGCCGTCACACCGCCGCGACTTTCGAGCAACAAGTGGCACGTTTGAAGCATACATAAGCATATACAATCAAATACCGCTGGCCACCTTAATCCTAGGTATCTTCACCTCGTCGCAGTGCTTCGCATATCGTCGAGTAGTGCGATGCTTCCGCACACACCTCCCTCACGGCAGCTTCACGAGTCCCGGAATTTTTCACAATACTTCTTTCATTACATCCGTAAATAAGCCGCCAGTACAACTATCAAGAAATTGGTGTTCTTCTTAGTCCGGTTTCGCGCATCGTAGACGCCATGCGTTCGATAGCCAACACCTCCGTTTGTTACCTGGCTTTGTTGTGGCCGCCAGGTATTCACATTAGCTCAAAATACCAAATAAACATAAAGCGGTTGCACTCCACTTGGTACCAACACTGGGTTCTCACGCTTAACTGAAGTGGTGCGAATAGTAGAACCATGCTGCACGCGCCACGAAAGAGCCGGGGCTTGCTACATTGCGCGGGATCCCCAGTCCCTTCCAGTGTTTTACGACCCATAGAAGGCTACATTAAAGAATATAAATATAGAAAATGTACTTGGTTACTTGCGCAGCTAAGTCTCCTGCGTGATGAAACAAAGCCCGCGGCCCTCCAGGAGGTTATCAGAGTATGAGAGGCGTTGATAGGCCATTGCACAACATATTGTAAATGAAGAAACTTAGCTGCCAAGACGTTGTGCAAACGTATCTATCAATGCAAACGTGGGTTCCCTTCCGTTACCTCCCCCATTGCATACCGTTAGCTCTAAAAAAAGCAAGGTATGGTACATTCCTTTTTTCACTGAGATAGCCGTAAATTATAGTTTCACTGGTTTCCGTAGAGTCTGTAGCAGATAGCACGATCACCCTTCATTTTGATGTCTCAGGAATTCAGGGGCATAATTTGTGGTTTCATTATTAGGTGGCACAAGCCCTCGTTGAAAAAAAAAAAGCTGTTGTCAGAAGGAGTTCGTCTACTGCGTACTTGCATGCGTGGTAGTCGTTCTCTCCGCGCTAAATATACAAAGATATGCATGAATTGAGTCAACAAAAATTTCTGAACATGATCACTTTCATCAACATCGCGTTTTGCAGCGAAGCTGTTAGCCTCTAGATGATCCGTATTTTTCTCGGCACGTCCTCACGGAAAAAAAAAATCCTTCGGCGATTAAAAAAAAATCACCGAGTGCAGTGACCTCGCAATGTGGGGCGTTGAGCGGCCGAAGCAGCTGGACTCTTCTGCGAGAAGGAATTGCGGGGCAGAAAATAATGTACGCCCAAACACGAGCCGGGTTGTATACGTAACAACGGCTGCGCAGAACACGTCAACATCTAGAGCCGGCGGCGACGTAGCGAAGCGGCATATTTGTTTTCCAGCCGCAATCGGTTCCGACCTCGGCACAGTGGTGCCGTTATAGGAAAAGCTACAGAAAAAACAAAATAAATTCCGGCAATTACCATGCCAAAACCAAATATGATTATGAGGCACGCCGTAGTGGAAGGCTCCGGATTAACTTTGGCCACCTGTGGTTCTTTACCGCGCACCTAAATTTGGGTATACGCGAGCGTTCTCGCATTTCGCCCCCATCGAAATGCGGCCGCCGCGGCCGGTGTCGAATCTGGGACCTCGATTTTGGTAGTGCAATGCCGTAACCACTGGGCTACCACGTCGCGTGGTGATATGCAAGGAATAACCGCCCAAGCACTCCGTGCCAGCGAAGCTGGTGCAAAGTTAACCAGCGTTAAGTTAACCAGCGAAGCTGAAAGGTGCGGCACCCGTATGTAACACTGGGTTAATGCCGACGGTTCATTAAACGATGGCTTGATAGGCTGCTACATCCTCGGTGCGAAGCAGCTGCTTGCGCTCGGCTACACGAGCCTGTTCTTGTGCCCGGGCTGCAGCATCGGCACGGCGTAGACGAGCTCATTCCCGGTTCTGTTCGCGGCGTTGCTGACCGAAAGCTGCCTGCTCCTATGGATTACGTATTACGCGTGGCCTATCCATTCCGGAGCCGGAGAGAAACCGCTGCACGCGCACACGGTTGCGACGAAGAGCAATGAAGTCAATACTGGCGCAGCTAATCCAACGTACCCTAGATAGCACAAGGCTTTTCCCCTCCGATCCATGACGTCATGTTACCTGGCCCGACTGCCATAGAATCTAATGGGGATGTTCCCGAGTAGGCAAGAGTAATTTTGTCGTCACTGCTTTCATCACGCCAGCCTTGTCAATAGAAATTTCGGGGCAGGTAGCGTGACGTCATCGATGGAGTAAAAAGGTCTTGTGCTACCTAGGTGGTGGTCGGTAATCGCGCGCCTCGCTTTCGCTTTTGCTCACGCGCAGGCCGTTGTGCAGCAGGAGTTTTTGGCGTACAGGCGACTGACAGACGGACGGATAGACGGACGGATGAATCAGCTAGCCATATACAGCTTCGGTATCAAATGCATCCAGTGATTGAAGCGAAAAGTGCATACATTCTTTGGTGTCACGCATACAGCATACAGCACAGCATTCGTTCCAATAAAGATCAAGCACAACACAAGCATCCAAACCACATAATTGATGACAAGGCGCTACTCCTGATAACGATGCGAAGCATGTAGCGCTCCCAAAATACGTTTCCAGGTAAAGATTACTGTTGCGCAAGCTGCCGTGGGGATATCGACCTAGGCAGTGACGTCACTAGCCTATCATATATATATATATATATTGTAACGGATACGAAAGGCGCCGAAAGAAGGGAGAAGAGAAGACGAAGAGAACGAAGGGTTTGAGAGGTCTAACTACAAGGTCAACACAATCAGCATCAACAGTAGTTGCAGAAACAGGAACGGGCGTCAGGCACCACGATAGTGCAATCACTTCATCAAGAACACTGAGAGTGTCTGTGTCCCTGTCTTCACCACCCGAGCTTTGTTCGGACTGTGCTGATATAAATAGCTTTTTCAATGACAACCACAGTCCACGGAAGCGCCACACTGTTCAAGAAAATATATACTAAGGATAACATCGTGCGAACAACGAGAAAGAACAAGGAATTCCGACACAAACACTTTCCCAGCCACCAAGACACTCACAGCACAAACACCAAGGGGATGAAGCCACTCGCCGCCTACTCCACGAAAGCTAATACCGTCGTTCCAAGAAAACATAACTTTGTGGCCTAGACGGTTTTTGAAAGCGAGGCTCATCACACACAATGTCGCCCCAGTATCAACTAACGCCATGGTCGGTATTCGGTCAATCGAGACATTCACTTTGTTTTTGAACATCACAATAGGCAGAGGTATTTCTTGCAAAGACTGTCCGGCGACCACACCTCCATTGGCCGCGGATGCTAGTTTCCCTGCGGCGGTGACGAAGAACGGCGCCGAGGGGACGGAGAGCGACGGGGACGGGGACTTGGTGGCGTCAAACTCCGCTAAGAAGCTCGCGAATCGCTGCGTCTGGTCGCGTGTGAGAAGTGGTTCACTGCAAGCAAATCGGTCGTCCGCAAGGCCAATGAAGTACGGGTTCTGGGTGGCGAGAACATTGGTGGTGTCCTTCGTGATTGACGGCCTTGGCGACAATACTGAGGTATATGGCCTGTGGAACCGCAGTTGTAGCACACGGGAGGGTGCTACAACTGCTTCCTCGAAACGGATGCTAGGCTGCTGCGGGTGGCGAGAAAGTTCGTTGTCATGTGGATAACGTGCCTCTGCTGCTCTCTGAAATCCGTTATATCGTTCATAAGTCCCGTCGTGGTAGTAGGGTCGGTGCTGTTCTTGTCGCGGCCTGACAGAAGTCACAGGACCTCGGGGGTAAAAACGCGGCTGCTTTCGTTGTGGCCGAGCGTCCTAAGTAGGGCCTCCGCCGTAGAGACGTGGCTGCTGTCGGGGCGCGAGTTCATAATTCTCAGTGCCCCTCGCCGCAGGATACGGGAAGAAGGATGCCACGTTTGGCTCGAAATCTGGTGGTAGGCGGATGTTATGAGTGCCTGGATGTGTCACTTGCGCGTGCAGGCTGAGCTCTTCCCGAACTATTTGTCGGATTGTTGATGCCAGATCGAGGGGCTGGTTGCTGTCCACGCTTGCAACTGTCGTCACATTGGCTAGCCTGCCAAACTTCGGCGTGATGCGCCTCGTCTTCAGTTGCTCGAAAGTACGGCAGTGCCGAATGATGTCAGCGACGGAAGCCAGGTTGTCTTTTGCGATGAGAAAATTATAAACGTCTTCGGCAATTCCTTTCAGGATGTGCCCGACTTTGTCTTCCTCAGACATTCCAGAGTCCGCCATCCTGCACAATTTTATTACCGCCTCAATGTAGGTCGTGCAGGTTTCGCCTGGCACTTGCGCACGTTGTAGTAGCGTCTGTTCTGCCCTTTTCTTTTTCGTCGCGGAGTCGCCGAAGCGCTCTTTGATTTCGGAAACAAATCTTCCCCATGTTGTAAACGTTTCCTCGTGATTGTCGAACTACAACAGCACAGTATCCGTTAGAATAACACGGCGTTCGAAAGCTGAGAAGCGCTGTTCCAGTTGTTGGCGGCACTCACCTGGTGATAATGGATGAGCCATTCCTCTACGTCTTCGTCCGATCTTCCGGGGAAGGGACGTGCATCTCTCAGTTGTAGAACAAAACTTGTCGGGGCAGCAGTTGGAATGGGCCGTTCTTCGGCTGCGTCGTGAGACACATTCAACTCCGGTAGATTCGGTGGGAGTCCAGCAAGGCGATGGCTCCGTCGAAGAACTTCTGCTTCAGCCTCCGTCTTCGGGTGTCGATTACCCCGCACCTTCCCCACAACTGTTACGAAGAGTTGCGATGAAATGGTTTTATTTACAGGCGATGGATGATGATCGTAGCGTGATCGTAGCGCAGCCCGGCCTCTCAACCCCTTCGTTCTCTTCGTCTTCTCTCTTCTTGTCCGCGCCTTTCGTATCCGTTACGATATATATATATATATATATATATATATATATATATATATATATATATATATATATATATATCGGGAGTCCTAACGGTGCGTTGCCTACCCATATATATATATATATATATATATATATATATATATATATATATATATATATATATATATATATATGGGTACGCAACGCACAGTTAGGACTCCCGAGGAGCAGCGTGAATACGAGGAACGGCAAAGAGAAAGGAAACGGCCAATCGACAAGCGGCGGCGTGGTGCAAAAATTACCATTACTCCCATTACTACCATTACTCTAAATTACGGTTACCATCATTACTCTAAAAAGTAAAGCATTGCTTACGCCCCTCAGCAGTTGTAGTGGTGCTTTTCAACAGCTTATATGGACATCCACTTTCGCAGGGCCGAGAGGGCGGGTGAATCTATTTCTAACCTTGTCGCAAAAAAAAATGCATCTGACGTCTTGAGCTGTGGTAAGTGTATTGTCACTGTCACCACATTCACACTTTCATTATTACTGTCGACCTATCATCTTCTTGCAGCTCTGGTCTTCCTCCGTCGTGTCCGTTATGTCATCGTCATGCCATTGTCATGCTGAGTTATTGTGAACGGGTCAATTATATTCGATGTGGGTAGCAGTGGCACCTGAAGGGCATCTGCCAAATATGCGAATGGAGAAATCTTTTTATGGGCATGCACTACCTATATTTTAAAATGCTTGTTGCACTTGATAAAAAAAAAGTTGAAGTTACTGATTGTACAAATAGATATTTACTTAGGCGAAGAATTTTTTGACACACAAAAAAGTTTATGAATACTCCCATAAAACATAAATAAAGTATCAAGGTTTCAACTCTGTATTTCAGCAGTAATAAAGAACTTAAGTTTAAGTGTAAAGTTAAGCTTTACACTTAAACTCTTCAGAAGGTGTTCCAACTGTACGCAGCTGCGTCTATACGTTTATATTTCTACACGCGGGCCAGCCAAAATTTGTGGCACCATCTAATGTTTAAACAGGCGCTGTGTAGGACTTCTGATGGCATCGCACAGGGATCCCTATACGTTGCCCGTAATGAGCCGTGCCGGTGATACATCACATTTATATTGCGAGCAGAATATTGTGAGCACTAATATTTAAAATGAAAGGCATGCGCTGTGAAAGAAATGTTCAATGGCATTAGTTTGCGCGGTGCAATTCTCAAGTTCTCAAGATTAATTCTGTAAAGAACATCCGATATGATTTGAGCAACACTGGGGGTTGAATAGTGTATCTTTGCACGTGCGGCATCGATAAATATACAGCGTGCACATGAGTAAACAGAAACGCAACATCACGCACACCGCCGCGGTGGCTTAGCGGTTATGGTGTTGCGCCGCTGAGCGAGAGGTCGTGGGATCGAAACCCGGCCGCGGCCGGGATGGGGTCTAAATGCGAGAACGTCCATGTCCCGTGCATTAGGGCCCGTTAGAGATCTCCTAGTGGTCAAAATTATTCCGGGCTCCCCTAACTACGGCATGCCTTATAATCAAGTCGTTCAAAGCTCAAACTTCAATTCAGTTAAACACCACGGTGTTTGCGACGCAAACGATGACAATTGGACTTGGGTTTCCTTAACAATTGGTATCCCAATAAAGAAAAAGTACCGAGATTATGTGAGCTGTGACCTTTCTTGGGGCAATCTAAGCTCCCCAAATTTAATGACCTTTACAGCTTTCTGTGATGCACCACTCTTTTGGCCGCTTCAAATGCTATGACACATTCATTTACAGAACATTCGTATTTCTTTTTAGTTCTAAGTTATGAATTGATAAACTTGATGCTCCATTTTTTTGCAGTTTCCCATAATCTGAATATGCTGTGAAAAAATATGTGAGGCTCCAAATTAAAATTGCGCTTAACAGGGGTGCTAGGCATATCCTCTACCTCTTCAATGAAGCAAATTTTATTCGCATCGGTTACACGATGATCAAATGAGCGTATTTCTGCTTTTTAAATTTGTCTAAATAACGATAACGAAGTTGACACCCATATCAAGCTTGCTCTTAGGTCTTTGCTTTTATTGGTGCTCTGCAGTAAGGTACATATATAGATCAATAATAAGTGAGACAAAGTGTGACTGTGCAATCGCCATTCCTGTAAAGTAAGCAGCCGTCCCATATGTATCCGTGAGGCACGCACATAGGAACAATCGAGTCTTTTCGATCGTGCCATTTTGACCATAAGGGCGTATAGAAAAAGTCTTTGCCTGGCCACGAATCAATAGCATTCTCACTGCTCTGTTGTCAATAACAGAACATGAGGCCGTCAAACTGTACTATGGCAGTTTCTAAAACCAATAAATGAGCAGATTCCTTTATGGCATACTTGTTCTGTGGAACGTTCTACAAGCGCCGAGTCGCTATACTTCGCGTGGGCCCCTTTGAAATGGCGGCCATAACTTCAGAAAGTACGATAGAGAAATATCCGTACACTTTCTTTGTAACAGCTTGTGAATACTTGTCCAAGCCATGGTGCAATATCCATGAAAGTGGCCACTCGAAACAGCTGGACTATTTTCCTTAAAGTGAGAATAAAATGCATTTCGCTCGCTCGAAATAGTTCGAACAACCCCCTGCTGCATATCCCGATTTGTTTTCAATAATTTCTGACGCGAAATGGCAGGCCCATGATGTGTTCTACACCGCACCCTACAGATCACTTGAGATTCGCGTTTCAGCATAGTTTTGCTTCGTCCTTTCTCTTGCATTTCATTCAATATTTACGCTGCCAGGACATACGCACAAGTAACAAAAACGTGGCAAGAGAAGAAACTAAAGTTGAGTGCGCTCTTTGCACCAGCGTCTCCGGTGAACCAAAGGCGTTGAAGTACACCCCACGCCGTTGTAACGCGTTGAAGTGCACATGCGTGTATGAAGTTGTACACGAATAACACCTATTGTTAAGAGTTCCTATTAATGCTTCAAAATTGTCTTTTGGCTGCAGGCGAAGAAGGGGCTATGCAATACAGAAGGAGATAGCTAAGATTTTCAGAAAACGTGAAATGGTGATGTCGCAAAGCAGCTTGCAGGAGAGCAAAATGGCGATTCACTCAAAGAAAGACGTATCCTAATAGATAAAAAGGGTGAGAACGTACTTGTGTTGTGAGTTCCAGTACTCTGTGATGGCTTAAGACACACATAATTAACTCCTTTTAAGCAGCAGTCCATGAACATAGGGTGCTATATTTGTTATACCTAAATATAAATTTTTCACAGATGTAGAAGCAGTAAGCAAAATTGTTGCCTTCCACGGCATTGTCGACAAACATTGCCATTTGTATTCTTGCGCAATCAACAAAGCAGTCAACGGATGAAGCAAATTAATAGCGACCGAACTCTTGGTTCCGCAATTGGGGCAATGCTTTGAACCACAGCGAGCTGCGACAGTCAACAACAGCATTTCGCTGTCGTTATTTTCCGTTTTGAGGAAAGGTACCAGCACGAAATCAGGACACAAAAGCTGGGAAGCTTTCAGGAAAAGAAAGAAATAAACCTGTTCAGCAGGAAAATATTGAAGTTCCCCAATGTGGCTTCGGTACAAGGGGCAAGCTATATGGAGCTTCCTTCGAGGGCAACCGCGCACATAATTAAGGCGTGCCCCCAAAACTGCTCCGAGTGCCTTTGGGCAACTGTTGATTGTTCCCGTAGCATTGCTTCCAGTGGAGCACGTGTTTTTTTTGCAAATACGCTGATGCAAATCGTTTGCATGGTCGAGCGAGTATCATTTCTTGCACCCTGGGGCACTCCTCGCAGCGAACAATGAAAAGTCCCTGGCAGGTTCACTCGCAATGATTGAAAAAAGAAGACGAAGAAAAAACAACATTGAAGCAGCGATGGTGGCCACTGTTATACCGTCTGCCTAACTTCATCTGTCGGTACAAAAATATGCGTTGCTTTGTCAGCAAGAGCTGAGAGCGCCCGTATTGTTCTCCGTTGTCGTCAGACATCAGTCGAGATAACTAACCCATCATGCTTGTTTATTTCAAGACAGAACGGCAAAGAAATGGAAGTCAACGTCAGACACCAGTACGCGAGTGAGTTCATCTTGTTAGCGCAGCTTCTGACAGACAAGCGAAAAGCCTTTTTGCTTTCTTCTGGTTGAAGCACGCGTCCACATTCAGCGACACCAAAGCGCTAGTGTGCTTGCCATTCAATATTTGCGAACCAGTGATGCAGCGAAATTTCATTTTCTTTTTTTGTTCCCTCTCGGCCATTAAATAAGATTACTGATAAAGTGCGCTGCATCGTTCTAAGGATTGGAGTACTGATAGAAAGGACGAAATCTGTAACAGCGTCACGGTCCTCACGTTAACGCTTAAAACTACCGAATGTGCCTTACAGCGCAATTAATAAATACTGGTTCCTTTTTCCTTCCTGTATCAAAGGTGCGAAACTTATGGAAGCACGTTAGCAAAAACGTATACCATTGTTCTGTTTTCACTAGATAACCAGTTTATTGTAGGAAATTATACGTTTTATTAGGCTGGTACACTCGATAACGCGCCAAGAAGCACTTAGTCCACTGGGAATTCCTGGAATATACATGCCGTCACATCAATTTCATGTAACTTTTGCAGTAAAAATGTTTGTATTATTGTTGCTACGAGCGTTGCAAAAAAGAAAATTTAGATGTTTGGTCCTTCTTTTATAGGAATCGGTAGAACACGAAAGTGAAAAGTGCCTTCGCAGAAGCACGTTTCACGCATGTTTAAGGTACGCGAATAATTAAGTTGCAAGTAGCCATCAGCGACACCAGGTCATTGCGCAGGGACCCTCGACAATTGCCACGCAAGGGAACGTTGCCGAACGACTCGCGACCGGGAAACATCCCCTGGAGACATAGCATTGCACGCTCCTCAGCACTGCGCAAGTCCTCCATTAACCGCAGGCGTTCGCAAACCGAACGAGGGAAACCGAACGGGTTGTTAGTAAGTCGTTTCGTGAACTCACGCTCCACTGCAGCGAAATACGCTCGATTTGCGGGTCGGTGACTGCGTTGCAGGTTTGTTTAGCGCGCGGCGTCCCGCTGTCGAGTCGCTTAGGCGGAGGCACGAACATTTTGCTCCTACTCCGTAGTGTGTTGGGCCGCCAGTCCAGCTGCGACGCGCTCAGCTTCAGGAATGGGAGTGGCATAGTTCGCAGCTTGCGTCACCATCGCGGAAGGTGTTCTGCTACACGCTGGTGGGTGTTGTTAAGGACTTTATTGAATTCTGCTCAGGTAAGGTCTGGCAGACCCGAATCCTTGAATGGCCCCTCACAAGGAGCCACCCTTTCGGCCCAGGCAACGAGGGCTTGTTGCAGTCTTTCAGCAGGCCTTCTCAGCAGCTCCTCCCACGTCTGTTGTTAGCTTGCGTGTCTCGTGCCGGACCAAAGCGAGATTCGCCCGTCGACGACGTTGCCTCTATGCGCCGCTTAGCGCCGCACTTTTTTTAGTTGGTGCCGTCGCAAGCGAAGCAGTAGGCGGTGTGTAAGAACTGCTGACGCATGTTGAAACTGCACTCTGTAGGCGACGAGGTGTCACAGGCTAATCGGACGCGGCAGACAAACCACATGCGGAAACTGCGTTCGTCACCTCAGCAGTAAGCCTACACCAGGCTACACCGCGATGTAGCCTTCGCTGCGCTGAGGCTCCACTCCTACATGGTGGCGCCATCCCTGCCAATAGCATAGAGTTTCCATCCTACAACTCGGGCGCTGCAATAGTTTCACCATCATGGTAATGCTAGGAAGTAGATGGATTTGTCTAATCATTGTGCTTGTCGATTGGGACGTTCTTGTGGCTTTGTTTATTACGCTTTATCTGCCTTCGTCGTCGTAAATTTCAGAGCAATGTATACTTTTCCAATCGCAGAAGACTCCGCGAACGCGCACAATCGCTACTGATTGCAACGGTTTAGATTGTCGAGGTGGCCTAATCAAAAAGCGCAAAGCGTCTCAATGCACTGACGTGTCCGCGACAAATTCATAAGGGAATTTGATTCCGCTTGTCGATGATTGTGGCGTAATGGCTTCAATATCGGGTTTGTGTGCTGGAAGTCCTGTCTTCGAATCCTACCTTCGGACAATGGTATTAATGTTTATTTATTTATTTATTTATTTATTTATTTATTTATTTATTTATTTATTTATTTATTTATTTATTTATTACTGAGTACCCGGTATTTATACCCGGTAAATGACGAGATAACAAAGTGACAAAGTTCTTTGAAGCCAGCTGGACAAAGTTCGAGGCAAATAGTTGTAGGTCCAATAATTCCCATGCTGACTGAACCACACCGCTTGCAGCGCCCAGGGAAACTAGCCCCAGAATTACCTCTCGTAATTATTCTATAATTAGAATTAGACAGCGTTCGCGACAACGTCGCATCCGTTACAGCAAGTTGATCGTGGACACCGGCATAAAACACCTTCTGATTAAAAAAAGAAATAATGAACGCCACCCCGACATCACAGTGCACAAACAACATTGACGAGATTGCAAAATTTTACAAAGTGCATTCAGTGTATTTATATTATCGTATTATCGTTTTACAGCGAAGCTGTTTTTTGCTAGGTTCTCGTACATGCCTTGTGTGCGTGTGCAAAAACCGTGGGCCTATCCCGAGGATAGCGCAGCCGGAGTCAACCCTCGTGAACACGGCTACAGAGCTGGTTACCGCGAGGCACAATGACGAGGCCGCCGGCGACGCGAAACGCGGTAACGGGCGCCGAAGAGGTCCGCTCTAAAAAATATAGGAGGTGTGACGGCGATACAAGTTCCCGAAAATCGTTCGACGCTTCGAAAAAATATAAACCATTTTGCGCGCCAAACCACACGCTATGTTTCACTCACTGCACAGCTCAAGATAATGGTATTGCATATTGTAATAAGCCACTCATCCTCGTATTCAGAAACGCGTCTTTACCCCCGTATTGAGAAATGCAGCTTAAGTTGAAGCCCATGCTCGACTTTATATAAATGACGCCTCATGTGAACGTGCCCAAGATGCTCATTGCGCCTCCTTTCATGCGTTCGCGACACGCGTCATTTAAATCAAGTCAACCGCGCGTTTCAAGTTTAAATGCATTTCTGAATATGGGGAATAAATTGAAACGCGTTTGACTTATCTATAATGCCTGTCGTGAACGCGCCGAAGGAAACGCAATGAGCGTCGTGGGCCCGTTCCCGCAAAGCGTCATTCTGATGAAGTCAGCCATGGGTTTGAAGTTAAAATGCATTTCTGAATATGGGAATTGTGCACTTTGTATGTTAATAAAATCGACGAGTTTGTATGTGGTGAAATCACTTCGGCATGAGCCCGCAAGAGGGACAATTTCTGACAGATATCATTCTTTTTTCCTTTCAAGTTTGTACGTGATGAACATTACTAGGACCATCAATGTTCCCTCCTCAGGATTTTTGTTTTTCAGAGTAGCAAATATTCATGTTTCGCATGCACGAGTAACTGGGCTCCAGCCTTAAATAGTTACCGTATTTTTTTCAGAAGTTTTTTATGAATTTATGTCATGCAGAATACAAAAACGATTAAAATCATTTGTTTATTAAGTGCCCCTACTAGCTAAACATCACGAATCAGTAGTCAAGCTAGTTTCAGAACTACAGAACGCTAACCAAACACCGACAAGATTTGTTTCCATAATGTAAACATCGTCTTGGCTACCTTGTTAGGGTACATCGTAAGCTTCAGCCGTACTCCTTTCCACTCTACTCTTTTTTTTTTTGCACGCACACAAAAGTGCAAAGCCCACTCCGGGTGGTCAATAATATATGGAGAAGTAAGACGAAGCGCTCGCTGTGGACGGGACAACGAAATCGAACCGTGCGCGGCCGGCAGAGGAACGCCCCCCCCCCCCCCCTCTTCCTCATCCTACCACGTGACTCAGTTTTATTCCCCCGAACTGCAGCGTCCGACACTGCTGCCGTATAGTGCTCTTTCCTGCCGGACTCTCTCGACGTCAGCAGCAGAACCTCGTGGGAGTGGGTCGGTTCTGGGAGTGGGTCGGCGTACGACGAAGAAGGCCTCAAACCACAGATGGATGTTATTTCTTCCGCTTGTTTCTTCCGTTTTGGATGGGGCTTTCTCCCTCGAGGCTGAAGAACTCCAGAAACCGCGGAAAGGAAAGGAATTCAGCAATGGGGGATATGTGGGCCAGGGAGAGGGAGATGAGGGGGGGGTGGCGAGAAGGAAATCCCGCACGTGGAGCGAAATTCAATTTCTCCCTCGAGGAAAACAGTAGGGCAGGTTAGATCGTGAGCTGCACCCCTTACCAACAGCTTTGTGCGGCTGCTGATGCTGCCGATACCGGTGGAACGGCTATACTCGAGTTCGAGAGGAAGTACGGTTTGCAGTTTACATTTCACTTTGCTGCTCATGCCAATGGAAATACTTTGGCAGGATACTCGCAGTCTCTTGCTCTGGAGACCGCTTAAGTTCGTTCTTAGATTCAACTTTACCTTTCTTTAATATTCCGAGTTTCAATCATTGAAAAAATAGTGACTGAGAGCGGAGGGAGTTCCGAAGATACAAAGCTTATCCGTGAAATTGAAGTACTGCGTTCGGGATGAGATACAGCACAAGAAAAAATACTTCAAACTAAGAAATAATTACCTATGCAAAGCCTTCCGTCCGTGCGCTGTTTCGTCGAACTCAAAGCTACACAGGATAAAGAGACCAGTCTGCCCACTGTATGGAATTGAAAGCGTGCTGCTGCATTCTGCCGGTCCTTCAATATTTAACTACATTGCATGTTATTAGATTTGAGTTGGAAGCTCTTTGTGCAACACATGTTATTCACGTGTGCGTCGATGTGCTTGATAGTTTCGATTATTTTACTGCTCACCTTTTCTATCCCGGCGTGCTGGCTTAGCAGCTTTGGTGTTGCCCTGTTAACCACAAGCTCGCGGGATCAAATCCAGGCTGCGGCAGCGACATGTCGATGTAGGCGAAGTGCAAAAAAAAGAAAAAAAGAAAACGCCGGTGTTTCGTGCATTTTGTGGGTTCGGTGCGCGCTGATGATCCCCTGGCGATCAAAATTAATCCGGTGTCCCCCACTACGGCGTGCTTCATAATGAAATGTGCGTTTTGGCCCATAAAACCTTCGAATTAGATTCACCTTTTCTACCTCCTTCAGCGAAGGCCCTTAAGGCTAACGTAAAGAAATAGGATAAATGTTTCCTAACGAAAAAAACAAATAGCGAAACAGACAGTACGGAGAGCACGGCAAGACAACATGACCTTTAACTTGCAACTGAACATAAGGCGCTGGCAAACCATCACCTTTTGTTAAAACTTCACGCATGCATACGTTAAGCATTTTTGCACAGGTTTTGATGATGCTAGTACCATGTAGCAGACGTGACTATTGCATCTACCAGCAGGACATGTTCAGTAACACACACCAAATTTTCTTGCGTGCTTTTATTTTTTACTTTTTTCTGCACTAGTTACACCAGGAAGACGGCACACCTAACATCAGAGGTTATTAACGACATAGCGTTAAAGCGTGTGCCTGCCGCCCTCGCAAGATACACCATTTCTTGTTCGTCGAAACCTCGAAAAGTGCACCTGCTCACCGCTCCCAGCCTACCTGTTGCATTCTGGCCACCGTGAATATTTTCCGCTGTCGTCTTTAACCAGCGCGTTGAAATAAACATCCGCGAGCCTCGTAATAACGGGGGTGACAACCCCGCAATAATTGCAGTGTGACGGCAAATGTTATTCGCCATTTGTGGCCAAGAAAGTGACGTGTTCCCTTAGCCTGCAGTCGATCAATCAACGACCTGTCTCGCGGACGTGTACATGGCCAAATGTTATTAGGACGCAATAACCCACACCAGTGGTGCATACCACTCACTGCTTTGACGTGCTCAGTCGGGCCTTGTCGTACTTCCTTTGGTGTGTTTGCTATGCGTCTACAGGGGCTGTTTAACTTGCACAGCACAGAGAGAGAAAACAACTACATGCACACCAAGTTTCACACGAGCCCGCTTCATGTTGTGCAAGATTGGCTGCATATGAACGTCAGTATCCCGGGCTTGTTCCACCTAGCGACCACAATACAGCCGTTAGAGCTCGTAGGTTGCGTTTTATCTGCCGTGTTTAACGAATACTCTGGCATAACTCTAAGGATGGCTGCCGGGAAACTAGAAATCATTAAGTGGCCCCCGTGCTAAAGAGGATGTTTTAGGTCGGGAGCTCCTATTCGAACACATGGGAACAGAAAAATTGTTTTCTCGGCGACCGCTGCAGTAATATTGATTAGGCTTCTTTCATTTAAAATGAGAAGTTCATGTCTTATCGAGCGTGAAAAGCAGGGCTTTTTTTTATTTAGCCGTCAGTTTTCTTCCTTTTTATTGTTGCGCTGACTGTCGACAATATTACAGTTAGCTTTGCACAAAGTTAGGAACGGTCGATGTTGTTGAGGACGTCTTTATTTACGAGCTCCGATGGGACAAGTAGGCTAAGAACGTTAATCCAAATAATATGCGCGTGTGCCGCAGGCCCACCGCTGACCACAGCGTGCACTCCTTCCGCCGTCACAAAGAAAGTTTCCCTAAATACGGCCTCTCGATGGCATATACTTTTGTCCCGATGGCACCCCACATGGCATCCCGTCCACACCTACGAACGCTACGGAGATACATACCTTTGAATCATATGAATTCATTCCTCCGCGTGGGCATTAAGGGCTCAGCGTGCTACAGCATCAAGCAGCTGTGCTTGAGGAACGCTTGTAAAGGGGTATGGTTCTACCCATCATTGCAGATAACTTCGTTTAACGAAAGGTTGGTGGAAAATGGCCAGACAGACACGATCACGCCAAATGAAAAGTGGGCGAAGTACGCTAAGGATACTAATCGCATAAAAAAGAGTTGCATATCCCACGCGCCGTGTGAATCGACGTTATGGAAAGCATTTTTTGCAAGTAGCTGGCTATTCAGCGTTACTTGGGGTTATTTAAGAGTCAACAGGTGGATCATCATGTTTGTGGAAAGCAAGAAATTGTACATGTGACGTCAGCGCGTGCGTGCTGAGAAAAACAAGACAAAGAAAGAATGACGATGCCAGGACAACAGTTTCATTATAGTGTACTGAAGTTAGTACCTACCTACCTACCTACCCACCTACCCACCTACCTACCTACCTACCTACCTACCTACCTACCTACCTACCTACCTACCTACCTTACCCTACCTTACCCTACCTTACCCTACCTTACCCTACCAACCTACCTGACCTGACCTGACCTACCTTACCTAAATATCCTAATCTAACCTGCCCTTACCTACCTTGCCCTGCCCTGCTATGCCCTGCCCTGTTCGGCCCTGCCCTGTTCGGCCCTGCCCTGTTCGGCCCTGCCCTAGTCTGCCCTGCCCTATTCTGCCCTGCCCTATTCTGCCCTGCCCTATTCTGCCCTGCCCTATTCTGCCCTGCCCTATTCTGCCCTGCCCTGTTCTGCCCTGCCCTGCCCTGCCCTGCCCTGCCCTGTTCTGCCCTGCCCTGTTCTGCCCTGCCCTGTTCTGCCCTGGCCTGTTCTGCCCTGCCCTGTTCTGCCCTGCCCTGTTCTGCTGCAATGCACCGGAGATGAGGTATAGAATACTTCGCATTAAAAGAAATGTAGGGTCAAGCCTGTGAAGGCGGCTATGGTGATTTATTTGGGTGGCGAACAAATAACACTGGTTGTGAGCAGTGTTATTTTATCGAATGACCTCCAGCAAAGTCTCTGTGTGTATTCCCACAGACTACTACGAATAGGTGTGACAATTATCAAACAATTATTGGTCTGCGTCAATATACCGACTATGCCAACTCTTATTTTATTGTACGCGCCAGAATTCGTGTGCTATGTTCTTCGTGTTTGTTCACAGTACGTGCGTAAATGGAAGACCATGGCTGATGCCCCATTCAAGATAAACAATTTACCACTTAATGAATATGTACTACTGAGACTTTCGCCAGATCGGCAATCCAGTTGCAATCAAATTGGTAGATTACTTAGGTTCCTAGCCAGAGGCAGTACTTGCAATCGTGAACGTCTGTCTGAATGTCTATTGATAGACGCCTTTCTTTCGAAATCGCGCTGATTATCTAGCCTCTTTGTCTCCCTTTCCCTTTGTCTCCCGGCACAGATTAGCTGGCTAGAGAAACCAATTTCAGCCAGACGGACCAGCTATTTATACAGCTCCTCATTAATTATAACTTTCACCCACGGCAAAGTTGTAAGTCATGCTGTCTGAAATGAAGGAGGAATCCGGGTTCATTGCGTGTACCCACTGTTTCGCAAGGGTGTCACGTCCGCCGCTTACGTGTTGTAACTCTAGTGCATGCGGGACAGCTACCCCCACCCAACTTGAACCTGCCTAATCCTCGTTACTTTATCACACACCGCTCTTTGCTCAGAGCAGTTTCACCACAATATCGGTTGTGGATAGGAACAATAAATCAGAATATTGAGACAGCGCCCTGTCCAGATGAGAAATGGTGAATTTCGTTCATAGAATCACGCAGAAATGCTGTAGAAAGTACACACGTTTTTCTGGGAAGGCCATGGATTGTCTGTGGAATGGGAAAGAGAGAGAGAGGTAAGGCAGGAAGGTTTGCCCGAAGAAAATCTCCTGTTTACTACCCTGCGTGATGGTTGGGGAAAAGACGCCCGAGAAGGAAGGAAGTAGTCGAAAAAAACAATGAAAAACGGAACAAGCACGAAAGACTTTCACTGAGTCCTGTAGATCGCCAAAACGCACAGCAATGCTTTAACAGTCTTCCCATTAGATATAGAGTTGGAGGATTGTCACTTGCGACAGAGGCCTATCGTCGAATTGGTTAAGCATGGCAGAAAATATGCGTATCTGTGCACAATACCGCGGACACCGTCACAGAATGCAGCTCATTGTTTCCCTTTCCCAGAAGTGGCCACGGGCTATGTTGTTGGCCATTGTTATGCTGAAGGCGTAGGCATTGGTGAACCCTAGATCATAACCCCAGTCTGCGTAGGCGGGTCGCGTCTCTTCAGGCAAGTCCGGATGGTGCTTGCTTATAGAAGATGTTTGCGATTATAGCTTCGCAACTTTTGTTTGTACGTGTCTTTACCCGCTTTCCAATCAACGTTCCAAGGTTTCTGCTAATTTCAATACGGAGAAAGACATACATTGATACTGATAATTAGATTTCACATAGCAAAATGTACGTAAATTGAGTGATGATTTAGCTGTGCATGGGATAGAAATGTATTTGCATTACTTCGCACCTTTATGAGGTCCCGTATCTTTGAAATCGCGTTCACCACGTTGGAAAGGGCTTAAGGTCTCCCATTGCTTCTCTAGGACTTCCACATGACTGGCTTCCCACACTTGACACCGATACACTTTTTTTTCCACTTGCGAATTCATAATGCTAATGCATTAAAATGAGGGAAACGCATCGATAAGGCCACTACAGAGAAAGCTTATACTGCCGGAGTTCATTTTAGAACCGTTGTGATAATTACCACCCGCAAAAATGAAAAGAAGATCACTGCAAAACGCACAGCATAAATTAAATTACACAAGCGACTGCAAATGTTTCCACGGAAAACAATACAAACCGAACAATACAATGCTCATGGAAAAAAAATTGAAAAACAAAACGCGAAACGCACACGACTCTTATATAAAAGCTGGTAAGTGTGGTGAAGAGGAGCGACACCGAGGGACAAAACATGTGGATCTGATTAGTCCGGGCCACAATTTTCCGGGAAGAAGTGCCCACTAAGGAAAGCATTAGGAAAACACTGCAGGACCGAGAACTTCGGGTCGAGCTGCCACTTTCTAACTTCGCCGATCGAGAAAATCTCCAAGGCAGTAACTTGCTCTCCTGAGACAGGCAATATAGCGCCGCGGTGAAGTCCCCATGGTGTATGTTTGTATCACGCCTCACTGCGTTTCGTTTTCTTTTGCCGGCTGCTCCCTCTGTCCCGAGACAGCCACTTTCTCACCTCGCTAAACCTTCCTCTGTCTCAGCCATATGTGAATCCTCAGACCTGGCCCTCGTTTCCCTTCCTCAAAGCTTATCCTCGACCTGCCGCCAATTTCGGCGAGGCCGGCTACGCTGTCACGGACGCGCACTGCATAGGCCTGACCGGAACGGCGATAAAAATCTCCAGACGAAGCGGCTGCACGTACCCTGGCCGCACTATCAACTGACACCGATGTCGCCTGACAGAGCTCTTTGTGGTGTGTGTGTGTGTGTGTGTGTGTGTGTGTGTGCGTGTGCGTGTGCGTGTGCGTGTGCGTGTGCGTGTGCGTGTGTGTGTGTGTGTGTGTGTGTGTGTGCGTGTGTGTGTGTTTTGAGATGCCCATTTCTCTATGGCATTATGGGCTGTTTAGGATCGCCGATAGACGTGAGCGAAGGAGGTTGGGCCGAAATCACGTTGGCCAAAGTTCAGCGTGGCGTGGCTTTCCGATACCAAAGTTTGGGACCTTGCGCGTGTGGGGGAAGCGGAGAGGGAACAAACATCTTTATATCCGCCTTGTGCCAGGCCGTAATAAAAGGAGGCTCCAGACAGCGATGCCCTGTGAAGGTCCTGAATACGCGGGGTGATTTATGGTATCCCGACCCAAGGCGCAGTAATTGTATGGCGGCAGGGGCCAGTATGTAGCCGTTTATCAAAAACAGTTAGAAATTCGTTGGCTTTCATTATTGAGGATGGAGAGAAGAGTCCGCGATGCTGAAGACGCTGCTTGGAAAAAACGCGAGAAAAGAAGACACAAGTGCGTGTTAACCAGAAGCGCTTAGAGGTTTCCGGTTTTCAAACTTGAGCCTCGGTTATCAGGCTTAGGCAGGCAACGACTGTTCCCGATCGCATCTTCCGATTTGACTGGGCCAACTCATCAAAGCTTTAGAAGTTCTGTGCCAGACAGCCAATAACAAGGAGTTTACGGGAACCTTTGTTTGTGGGCTATGGTCGACCTTCGAGTTAAAGAAAACGACTTTACGGTTTTACGCACTAAAAGTGCGATACAATTATGAGGCACGCAGTAGCAGGGGATCCTAGGTTAATTTCAACCAGCTGCGGACCTTTACTGTGCAGCTAAAACGGAGTACACGAGCATTTTTTCTTTTTTTTCTTTTTTTTGCATGTCCCTACTCCCGAAACGCGGCCACCACGGCTATGAATCAAATTCGCCCCGTAGTGCTTAGCAGCGTAACGCCTTATCCCCTAAGCCACCGCCACGTGTCGGAGCTTTGCATTGTAAACGGTCACGTGAAAGGCCTTTCTTCTGCCGGCTCTGACAAAGCGCATCCATTCTCGTGAATGTGTGCAAGGTCTTTCACTGGGAGCGGAAACACTTTATTACTTCTTGTGCTGAAAAAGAAACGTATATTATATATATATATATATATATATATATATATATATATATATTATTGCGCTATTGCCTGGCACACAGTACAGTATGGCCTGCAGCCGCATTGAAATAAATGAGTGAGTAGGATGCTGCTTACCGCACATACCTAATGGTGCATTAATTACTTCGAAGTCTTTGTCTGACAGTTCAGCTCCTTCCCGTAGTTGAATACGATGCAGGTTCCTAGCTCTCCAAGACGTACGTGGATTGGTTGTGTGCCGGTTGACGCAACAAACCGCATTTTGGAAGCTGGGAGCTACAGACTGCTTTGCCTTTATACGCACTTGCTTAACAGGCAAACCACGCTTTACAAGAGAACACGGTCTTAATGTGTTCATGACGCCGTCAATTTTCTACAGTAGGGTGCATACAAAGTGGAACAAATTAATTTTTAAAATAGATTTGAGTCCACAACTGACCATTGCTACAAATTGGGTAATCATGTTGCTAACCAAGGAAATTTTTATTCGCTGGAAGCAATATTGCTCCGTGATGAACGGCTTTTCGACTTTCGGGCCTATTATTCGAATGTGTTATGAGAGTTCGAATAAGAGCATGTATACTCATTACCTCTGGCACGAGTACTACATGCTGTCAAAAAGATTTGCCCGCTTTGAGCTACTTTGCATCACGAATAGCTGGGCCAGACCGCATCGATCCAGATTGATTAAAGCATACACCACGTCTGTCATGTTTGCACTTTATACAGTTTATTCTGAAGAATTACTGGTCTAGAAGTAAGTTAGATTAACGGCTGTAGATTATTTCTATTTTTCAAATAACTGTATCTCAGGCACCATTATATTTTCACATTCTATAGTAGCGTTATCTGCAGTGACCGGACCTACTGTGTGCGACCTGTATTATGTGGTTGTGCTTAATTCTTTTAGATTTATTTTCATTGTGCTTTTCCTTTGCTCTTTCCTTCCCTCCTTTCTATCTTCCATTTTTAGGTTTTTGTCTCCTCGTTTTTGAAAAGTAGGCAGATGTTGTGCCCGTACCGGTGGCTGTTGTCAGCCTGCTCCTCGCTTTCCCTTTCCTGCGGTGTGTATACATGTTTTCGAAAGAAATAATAATAATAATAATAATAATAATAATAATAATCCTAGCATTTGGTGGACTTCCACAATATGACGTATTTCTCTTGCTTAAATTTTATGTAACCATAACAAAATGGTGCCTGGCTACTCCCATTAAGCTTGCAACGTCAATACAAAAAAAGACTTTTTTGGTGATTTTATACAAAAGGGTAAGAATGGTGTTCTAAGCCTAAATGACCGTTCGGACGTGTTGCAAAAGGTATTAAACGTTTTGATTCAGACCTCACATCTGCGACTGCACCCCAACGACCCCCCCCCCCCCATACGACATAATAAACGGTCACCTTATCTTTTACTTACCTGCCTCACTTTTCGCTTATACCGCACTTAGCCTAACCGAACACTTTCCGCATGTTTTTTGATAGAAATCGGAAAAGTCTCCACGACACCTTAACTTTTCTTTTTTCACGTAATCTTCGGCGTGTTAACGGTATGACTTTTGCTATGCTTGTTTCTTTTTTTACCTTCAGTTCAGCTGTCCTGTTGTAGTCGCCGGCGATTCTGAATATAGATTGCTAATTATTACGCCTCACATGCCCTTGTCATCCGTCAATTTTTTGTTTTGTGTTTTTTTCCCATCGATTGCAGTATTGAGCAGTGCCTTTTTTTTCTATATGACGCAAGAACTAGGCGTCTTTGAAGCTGGTATGAGGAAGTGTTATACATCCGGGCGCAAATACCCCTCCTCCGGTGAGAGTACAGGAGGCCGCGAATTAGAAATCGCTGAAGCTGAACGGCGTTTTATGCCCCTCCTGATAAGTTTATTGTGTCCGCCGCATCTCTCCTTTAGTCCTTCGAGAATGTTTCGCTTCAGCGGTCCGGTAAACGTGTTCTTTAGATAAGAAAAAAAAGAAAACGCCGGGCCTCTTCATGATGGTCTCTATTAGTGTTTCCCAATCTTGCGTCATACCAGGCCGATTAGAAGTGAATTCTTTTGTCTTAGAGCTTTTGAGGAACCGTGAGCCACGAATATTTAAAAAAAAATTGTCGCACCTATTGCGTATGTGGGAAGAAACAATCTGATGAGGCGACGGCGTTAGAAGGAGGCTCTTAGTCCTGAGCTCCTCTCTGAGTACGAGAGAACGACTAAATTCTTTTACTGCAAAACCAATCAGGCCATTGCGGCGAGGTTTGTTGCATTAATAGGACAAAATTGTTCAAGCGTACTTTTTTTACTAGCAGGTCCTTAATTTACGCTCTATACTAGTAAGAAATCTGAAATGTAGGAGCTCAAAAAACTCAGCTTGAAGCCACAGAAACTCAGCAATAAAAGCAGGTATTGAGGATGTTGAGAGAGCCAAAATTGGTATCGTATATGGTTCTCTAAAATTCAAAATTAATTTCTGAAGAGGACTTATAGAATACTCGAGTAACAATAAAACAACTTGTAGTGTACTGTACACTGTTATGCCATCTATGAGAACTTTAGAACGTGGAAGGCGCAGTATACCGAAAGGGGATATTTCTTTAGTTGTATGGCGCCATTGAAGGGTTAGCTAGGTGGCTCAATATATTTTTTATTTAAAAGTTGGCAGTTTTCTAGAATACTGGGAGCCCTAAATGGGAGCATTCTCATTTTACCAGTCTGTAGAATTTAGCTTTACTACCCTGGCTGAAGAAATTAGCCACTTAAAATTGTTTCAGTGGTTGCTACACAGACTTCTTGAAAGTTTCAATTATCTAAATACGAATTTAAGGAAGAGCATCATTTTTTTCATCTAATATTTCCCAGACACAAAGTGACATGAGAGAGAGATGGTGAAGAGGGGGTGGGGCAGATTGGCTTTTCGCTTTCTAATTTGCCATATATACAAACAGGAAAATCAGTTAGGCCCGGTTTCAATATCGATTCTTCGTAACGAAAACGGCACTCATATTTACGTACGTTGCATTATAATCAGGAATTCTTGACATCTTCCTTTGCCTGCTTTAAATGAGAAGAAATGGGGTTAACCGAGGGACCTCACATTTATTAGTCATACCATGAGAAGCCAACAAACTCTGACAGCAAGGAGCTACAGCATGCTTTTCCTTTCTACGCACTTGCCTAACAGGCAAAACACGCTTTACAGGAGACGACGGTCTTAATGTGTAATTTACTTCGGTGCTTTAATGTTTTAAGTTTCTCACAACGACGCAAGCATTGCGGTGGACATTACGTGAACTCGGAAGTCTCGGCCTCACGAGGAGCGTTCCTCACATCGGCCGCACAGCGCCATCACTCGGCGGCAACCTTCTCAGGACGGATCATTCCGATATAAGCGTCTTTTTTCTTTTTCTTTGTCGAGTGTCCGTGACCGCACTCTCCGCCACTGATGTACCACGTCCAACTAAAGCCCCAAGGCAGTAGCGAACTCTGTGAATGCAGGAAGGTGAAGTCGCCCCACGCGCTGCTATCAATTCGAGACCCTGGCGCACGCGCGCTCTTCACCAGCGATGAAACACCACCGTCCATGATACGGAATACTTACGCAAAAGTGCTTCGCAGCAAGCGAAACGCTTCATAAGACGCTGACCACGGCGTGTCCGTTGCTGTGAACATAGGTGGAGGAAAAGTGAACGAATGATCCTGTCTCTCATACCGTCGCGTGGTTTGGCTGGGTTAGGCCACCTACCGAGTTCACACGGACGCGTCCATATGTCGCAACACCGATACACCTCACCTTTCAGCGTTAGCCAATGGAGTTAAGAAATAAGTGTCCAGGCAGAATATGTCTGTAGATCTACCGAGATGATGTCCCTCAACCTTCAGGATCTTTCTCCGATAGCTGTTGCTCAATTTTTTCTGCGGATGCACGGCAGTGATCAATGAGCAAACCGATGCAATATACGCGTCTGCAGCCTAAAAAACAAATTAATTAATACATTCTCGCGTTTTACTTGCCAGCAACCACTATACGATTATCAGACTTGTTGTAGTGGGAGGTATCGACCACTCGGGGCTTAACGTGAACCAAAATCATGTCACACGAGTGTTTTTTTTTTTTGCATTCCACTTCCATTTGAATAGAGCCGGCGCTGACAAGAACGAACTGGAAACCTCGCGCTCAACTCAACGGCTTAGCCACCAACCTACCACGGCAGGTTACTGTTCTGAGAAAAAAAAACTTGTTGAATATTTTTTCGCACATTGATGGCTACAAAAAACAAACAAGTATGCAGACCTTGTTTTTCGCTTTCATAGCAGTTGTGTCCGCGCTAGAAAACAAGTAAACGTTCAGGCAGCGCCTCGGATCGATTGAAGGCAGCCCAGCGGAGTTTACGACACGGAGACGCGAAAAGCAAGACAGGAAATACAATTTGAAAATATGCAACACGGTGCGGCAACTTGGCGCACGAGACGACGCTAGGAGGACGCGCGTTCTTGTCGTTGTCGCCGTCTTGGGACCACGCGTTTACGGAAGCGTTCCCACGAGGGAGGAAAAATGCGCCTGCGCGAAAGCGCAAATACGATTCCTTCAAACGCTTGTAAGACGTCGAACGTGTACGAGGGTTAACGTTCCTTGCTCCGTCCGCCGACATAGCGTCTTCTTGTTGTTCTTCGCTAGAAGCATTAAAGATGTGTTTTTGGCTTCGACTTTCTTCTCTTCTCGTGAACATCGTTTTATTGTTAGTAGTAGACGTTTCTGTTATCCCAGCCGGGCGTTGAAATAGCAGCAACAGGCGAGAACATCAAACGAACAAGCTCGTCAGAAGAAATGTCTCGCTCTTGAGAACTCGTGGTTTGAGTCTATCGATACGTCTGCTTTAGCGGCATCTTCGAAGCTACATCTTCCTTCTTGCACTTGCGGCAAGAGCCGTCCGAAATTTTCTTCCCAGCTCGCTCAGGCAGAATGGCGGTGTGCACGTTTAAGGGGAATTCACGGCCTCCTCTGGACTGCAACGGCCTCTGATAGTAAGGACCAAACGATGGACCAAAATATTGAAACGGAAGCAGCGTAGTGGTGCTTGTGGTGGTCAGCGATGTGTACGGTTCGTGTCCGGTGTTGAAGCGTCATTTTTTGTGACGCCTGTGGTGCGTTGTATACCGCACTCTCCGATTGAAAACATAGGATATCTGGAAAGTGATTCTGCTTTGTCAGTGAGCGCCCGTGTCGCCCATGCAAGTGTACATGTTGTCAAAATGTCGACGGTAATGCGTTTAGCATTGAGTCAGTATAGCCAAACAACGTATTGCCACCGTTGAAACGAGTTATGAATGAGGCGTGTACTGGATAGGGACACCTTCGTCACGTTCCTAAGAAGAAGTGGCGCATGCTAGTGGCGCCACCACGAAGCCTGCACGTAGGCTCCGAAATGCATGCTGCGCCAAACACGAGGTGTTTTAAAATCCAGTTTATAAAGGAAATGGCTGTGTTAATAATCTATAGTTTACGTAAAAATCCAGTGTCGTCTAGAAATTTACGGACGTCACATAATAAGACTAGCGGATCATCACCTAAAATTAGAGCAGGGCGTAAAGGTATGTGTAGTTGATATAATTTGTGCAAAAGTGTTCGTCTGTGGGTTTCCAACTGCGTGCATGTGAGTAATATGTCCATAACTGTTAGTGGCTGTTGACATTTCTCGCATGTTGGTGTGTCTTCTTTCGTAAGTAAGTAATTGTGTGTCAGGTGTGTGTGCCCAATGCGTAGTCGGCGTAAAAATACTTCGATGAACCGCTCCTGATGATAGCATGACTTCCACTCGCCAACTATGGGTTTTGTGAGATGTAGCTTGTTGTCGGCACAACGGTCCCATTCGCATTGCCATTTTACCAATAAGGCTTTTCTAATTGCACGGATGCTATCCTTATATGGGAGTGTTGTGTTTGTAATGTCTTTGTGCGCTGCCATCAATGCATATCTATCAGCTGCTTCGTTACCCGGTGTCCCAACATGGCTTGGGACCCAGCAGAAACGAATTGACCTCCCATATTTGTTAAAAGCCACCACGTTTAAAATTTCTCCAATCAGGGGTTCACACCCAGATTTCAGATGTAGAGCCTTCGGTGTGCTTAAAGAATCTGTGTATATGACTGCAGTTTTGTGTTTATCAGCGATAATCTTTTTAACAACAACCCATATAGCGAAAATTTCGGCCGTGAAAACAGAGGCGTGTTGTGGCAATCGAATACTTTTTTTCCAAATTTTCCCTTACGACCCGCACACCCACGTGTTCTTTCGTTTTAGAGCAATCAGTGTAGAATTCCATATGATTTTGATATTTGTCCTGTAGAGCACGAAATTCTTGTGTGTTGTGTTCGCATGGGGTGTCTTTCTTCTTTAAATGTGTCAATGTCCAGTCACATAACGGTTCAAAATCGTACCACGGGGGCAAACGCTGTTGCTTCCTGGCAACCTGGAGGACTTCGCAAGGAATGTCATAATCACAAATATATCCTCATATCGCAGGACAAGCGGTTTAATCATGTTAGGTTTATTTGTATAATGTAGGCGGGAGTTGCATTATGTCAGGTTGTTGTAGCATATGTGTTGCGGTGATGACTGAATTCTGAGCTCGTTCAGATTTGTTTTGATGATCGCGCTATCGTCGACAGCTGTACGAATCCACGGAGTGCGTAGGCCGTGTTCTTTCATATATCGCACTAGAAACGTAACACGTGTTATCGTTGCAGTACTGAGGGCGCGTAGCTTTGGTCAGTCCATGCTTTTGCTAGGCGCTGCAAATATATTTTACTAGGACAAGCTGCTCACTACCAGTGCAAATGATTTCTGACTATTATGAGTAAGCTTCCTCTGCTTCGCCGTCTCGGCAGGATAAAGTAGGGCACGAGTTTGTTGGCTCGTGTTGACTTGGAACTGCGCAAAGGGGCAAAGCGCTCATTGATGGAACCCATTTCTATGTGTAACTTTCGTCCTAGCATAGGCTTTGTTCACAAATGATGTACAGGTGGCACTGCTTTTAGTTTTATTCAGGCACCTTAGGCCGCAAGCGTTGCGGGCGCCGGACTTGAGCGCACCATGAAAAATCAACAGCGGCGCCACGCGGTGCTGGAGCGGAGGCAAGGAGTAGGTACGTCATGCGTTGGAGGACAGCAACTACCTGCAGCCTATGACGCGCTCCGGCCTCATACGGCGCAACCAATCAGAGTGTGCGTGCGGTGACAGCTGCAGCCAATGGGAAGCCGCACTCGGCCGCAGCGGCGACCGGTCGGGGAGGGGTGTGCGCGTCCGAACAAGTCGTGCAGCAGTTCCTGGGAGATAGCCTACGGACAATGCCTCCTTTACTAGATGCCCGCCGCGTTGCTCGCTTTCCCATTCCAGGAAGACGAAGTGATTCTTTGATAGAACGCTTCTACGTTTGTCTCCGCTTTTTCGCTTTGTTTTCCTGCATTTCTGGGAGCTGCCGCTCCCTCCTTGCGGCAATGGATGAAGAAATCTCCGAGGACTTTCCTGATGTGCAGCCGTCAGGTCGGCTAGCGTCCAGGAAACGTGGAAGTGCGTCAAGCGCTACAGACAGCGAGGCCACTGAGATATGTTCGGACAGCTACGACTCATCGGACGATGACTTCCAGGTCGTGATGAGTAGATCAGCGAAAAGAAGACTACTGCAGGCATCTTCGTCGCCAAGTGCTTCTACCGTGAAGAGTGCACCGCTGCGCTGGCCGCACACTGTGCTCTTCATGCCCGTGGACCCGACGACCAATTTGCGGCTCCTCAACAGGCAGGTCCTCTCTTCCTTACTTGAGAGAATCGCACCAAATGAGATTAAAGACGTGCGAATAAACTCGCGGAAGAATGTCCTGGCAGTTGATGTTTTACATCGCAGCGCCCTACAACACCTACGTAATATAACTGATATCGACAATGTAAAGGTGCGATCAATGATCCCCACAGGCGGCGATGGTACTGCGGGCGTCATTTATGACGTCGACGTTGCCATTTCTAATGACGACTTGCCAACGTTGATAAAGCCAACGACAGAAGGCACTTTCATTACCAGAATTTCCAGATTGGGAAACACACGCTGTGTGAAGATTTTGTTTGAAGGAGACAGCCTTCCTTCCCACGTCAAAGTAGGACATGTCCGCCATCCAGTACGACCATTCGTACCGAAGCCC
Organism: Dermacentor variabilis; assembly: GCF_050947875.1. Taxonomy (NCBI): domain Eukaryota; kingdom Metazoa; phylum Arthropoda; class Arachnida; order Ixodida; family Ixodidae; genus Dermacentor; species Dermacentor variabilis. The sequence continues at coordinate 112,526,071 of NC_134576.1, forward strand.
CTCCAGTGTTTCAAATGTTGCAAGATTGGCCACGTGAAGGGTGTCTGTGTGAACAACGTCGTGTGCCCGCGGTGCTCTGAGTCTCATTCAGAAGACCCCTGCAACGCACATGTTCTAAAATGCCCTAACTGCAGTGGTCCTCACAAGGCCTCATCAAAGGATTGCCCGCGGATGCGGACGGAATTCACCATTCTAAAACGAATGGTGCGGGACAATTCAGCGCATCGAGAGGCTGCTACCGCTGTACGGCGACGTCGGCATCGACACAGAAAACGTTCGCGAAATTCCGAAACTGCAGATAGGTACACGCCAGCTACCGTCAGAAGGACTGCCGCATCACCACACTGCGCCACCAAGACAGATACAAGGAAAGAAAACAAAGCGGGGAGGCTCGCCCGTTCTGAAGAATGGCCTGAGCTACCGAGCGCACATCTCCCTGCTAAGTTACCTCAAAACGCACCGACTTCCACGGCTTCTGCACCTGTTGAAGCGACGCTGATTGATGATCTCCAGGTCATCAACATTCTGCGGTCGCTCATGAATGCCATTCGCGTTATACTTACCAACATGAATTCTTCGTCTGCGCAAAGCGCACTTCAGGTGCTGGACACTTTGAGTCCAGTACTTGCAGCTCTTGGTTAAAATCATGGCTCTCCAGAAGCCGTCGTTTCGTGACGAAGTCCTAAACGCGTCGATATTTCAGTGGAACGCTAGAGGACTGAAGTCACGCATGTCGGACTTTCGACAGTTTGTGTTCACGAATAAGTTCCCAATCATCGTCATCTGCGAGCCCTTGTCAGATAACATCAGACTGTCCGGGTATGAGTGTTTCATGTCCGCCACCCACGGAGAATGCAGCAAGATCATCGTATTTATGCGACGTGATCTTACGTATGTCCATCACCCAGTGTCGCCTGACCAAGAAAACCAATACGTATGTCTGACAGTAAAGAAAGGCAAGCTCACTTTCGCATTAACATATCGCCCTCAAGTCGGCTGGACTGCGAGAGATTACGGCGAATCACGACGGCGACTCCGCAGCCTTTGGTGATTACTGGAGATTTTAATGCCCACCACCATCTCTGGGGAAGTTCTAAGATAAACTCAAGAGTCAGAAAATTAGTGTCATTTGCCTCCGAACAAGAACAGTGCTTGTTAAATGATGGAAGCCCCACCTTCCTTCGTGGAACTGCCTACTGTAGCTGCCTGGACCTGACCTTTGTTTCACGCTCTTTCACTAGAAAGGTCAGGTGGTTTCCGGATATTGAAACGCGGGGAAGTGACCACCTACCCACTTATCTTAGGGTTGAAGGGTTGACTGACTCCAGGTTAGCCGGCGTCACACAATGCATCGACTGGCCAATGTTCAAGTCAATTGTCGAAGACGGCTGTCGTGATGACTTGTCCTCTAGCCTAGAGGACATCATAAAAGGTGCCCTAGAGGTTGCGAAACATTCGCTTCAGAGAACGTATACACGCACCGAATCCGACATCGAGCTAGAGAAGCTTCGTGCAATTCGTCGTCGTGCAGAGCGAAGATACAGGCGCACGAAGTCTGTACATGACTTGAGGTTGGCCAGAAGAACTCAAGAGAAGATTCAGCGTCGCATGGACAAACTCGCATCGCAAAGATGGAAATCATTCTGCGAATCTTTGGATCCACGAAAACCTTTGTCTCACATATGGAGAACTGTTCGTGGTCTCCGTGGAACCCCTCAGTAGCGCCACCCTTTTAAGTCTTTGGCCCTTCACCAACAATGCAGCGAGATTGACGTAGCGGAAGCTTTCTGCAGGAGGATTGCTGGCGAAACTAGTTCCGCTGGAACATCGACGCTCCACCACTCACCGGTTTCACGCGACCCCCGCATGGATAGTCCTTTCTCCATGGACGAGCTCGAAGCTGCACTGGCCTTGTGCAAGCGTTCATCTTCACCAGGACCCGACGGTATAACTTACCGTGCCCTATGTAATCTTGGCGAAGAGGCTCGAAAAGTGCTCCTGCTCTTGTTCAACAGCTCCTGGCAGACGGGTACGGTTCCCCAGGAATGGAAGACCAGTCGCCTAATTCCACTACTCAAGCCTGGCAAGTCGCCTGTAGACATTGCATCGTACCGACCAATTGCGCTTGCCAGTTGCATCGGAAAACTAATGGAGGGGATGGTTCTAGCACGGCTAGAATGGTACCTCGAACATTACTAGGTATATCCAGATGCAGTGGCCGGCTTCAGGCGTGGCCGTTCTTCCATAGACAACGTTATCGACTTAGTGACGTACGTCGAGCACCAGAAGTCCTGCAAAAGATTATCTGCTGCCCTGTTTCTGGATGTTAAAGGAGCGTACGATAACGTAACGCACGAAGCGATTTTCAACGCGTTAGAGGCAGTAGGACTTGGCGGCAAAGTCTACCTCTGGATAAGTAGCTATCTACATAAGAGATCCTTTTTCGTACTTACCGAGGATGGCCGGACCTCGCAGCATTACAGTAACCGTGGGGTGCCTCAGGGCGGAGTACTCAGCCCAACGCTCTTCAGTCTAACACTCATTGGACTCACCGACATCCTGACAGGCACCGTTAGGCTCTCCATCTATGCCGACGACATTCGCATTTGGACGTCGGCTGTGACGCGACTGCAGCTTCGCGCGCGGCTTCAAAAGTCAGCCACTTTAACATCATCCTACCTTAGAGAACAAGGACTTCGTATATCATACGAAAAGTGCGCAGCGGTGGCATTTACCAGGAAATCAATGTCTCCATACGTGATATCCGTCGACAGACACATGATCTCGCACAACACGAGTCACAGATTTTTGGGAGTGGTCCTTGATAAAAATCTCTCCTGGACCCCTGATGTGAATTATGTGAAAAAGCGCCTGACAGGAATTTGTCATATGTTTAAGTTCCTTGCAGGAAAGACCTGGAGAGTACCAATACACTCTATGCTGCAACTGTACAGGGTCCTCTTTATTGGATTCCTACGGTACAGCCTACCGGTCATGTCCAACACCTGCAGAACTAACCTGAATATAATTCAAAGCATCCAAGCCCAAGCCCTCAAGATATGTCTCGGTCTACCGCGGAGTGCGTCAACGACTGAGGTTATTGCAGTCGCTCAAGATTTCACTATTAAAACGCACATTATCATTGAAACAATGCGTGTGCACATACGACACTTTGCCCGGACCCCTACCCACCACCTAGCAAGTCTCCCAGTAGATAGGCCCCACACGACATTCAGTGCGACTGTCTTCGCGCACCGTGCCTTTTTCAGGTCAGGTTACACACCTGCGGCAAGGCCTTCCAGTCCTTCATGGTGTATGCGCCGTACTCAAGTGAACCTTACAATCCCAGGCCTTCAGAAAAAGTCGGACTTGCCATCATCAGCGCTCAAGCAACTAACTTTACTTCTCTTGTACGAGAAATACAGCGACTGCACACACGTCTACACTGATGGATCAACTACATCAACCAGTTCCGGCGGCGCTCTAGTTATACCAGCAATGAGAATAACCAAGCGGTTCAAGACTTCCCATGTCACTACGTCTACAGCTGCAGAGCTCGCGGCTCTCCGCGACGCGCTTCAAGTGATAAATGCTGAAAGTCCTAGAAAATGGGCAGTCTTCTGCGATTCAAGGCCAGCCTTGCAATGTGTGCAGTCGTTTCTCCGACATGGAACTCACGATCAGCTCACGTGCGAAATCGCGGAACTTGTTCATCACTTAATAGAAAAAGGCCATGACATCTCTTTTCAGTGGATACCAGGTCATTGCGGTATCATTGGAAATGATGACGCCGATAAGGCAGCTCGGACGTCAAACCAAGAAGACCGCTGCGTCCCCATTCCTCTCTCAAGGACCGACGCCGCGAGGCAACTTGGCATTCTAGCACGCATGATCTCCTTGGCAGAGTGGAACACCGCACATACAAGGCGCACAAGACTGCAAAGACTAAACCCGTCACTTCAACTCAAACCTCCAGCGGGTCTACACCGACGTGAAGCGTCTCTTCTGTGCCGGTTATGGCTTGGAGTTGCCTTCACGAATGCCTACTCAGCACTAATTGGAATGACTAATACTCCTGCATGTGATGTTTGCGGATGCGAGGAGAATATTGACCACTTATTGTGCCATTGTCCTCAATTTCAAGCACAAAGACAGTCTTTTTCCAACACATTGAGGAAACTAGATGATCGTCCTCTGAGTGAACAGACCATATTAGAGCACCGTCCCGACAGATCATCGGCTCAGAAGGCAGTGAAGGCACTTTTGTGTTTTCTCATAACTTCTGGTTTGCTCGAGCGACTCTAACTGAAGTGCTGTCCGTACACGTATCTACACCTTCTCTCTCCCTTCTTTCTCTTCCCCTTCTCCCATCCCCCAGCGTAGGGTAGCCAACCAGACTATTGACTGGTTGACATCCCTGCCTTTCCTGAACTTTCCTCTCTCTATCTCTTTCCCATTGTAGCGGCGCTTCCCTTAGTTGAAGTTAGTTCCACATAAATTCCGTGAGGCGGCGCTCGTTGCCTTTTCAACTTCCGGTGGATGTGGCAGCGGCGGCTGAATGCATCCGCCGGCGCGTTATATGCGCTGGCGTCTGTTAGCGAGCGTTATCGCCGGCCTCCGAGACGGTAATAGATGCCACGTTAATCTCAGAGGCATTGCTACGTATGAGGCGGCGCGTCCATCTGGGTCAGTCGACGCGGAACGTACTACTACGGCTGAAACGACACCGTGAGCGCGCGGCCACTCACGCTGAGACTGCAGTAAAGGAGAGAAGTTGGAAGCCGACAGGTTGAGAAAATATCGCGAACGTGCAAATGAAACTCCTGCACAGAGGGAACACCGTCTCGACGCTGATGCCGAGGCCACGAAAAAAGGCGCGGGCTAAAGAAGCTCCCGAAACTACGTCACGTAGACGCCAACGGTCAAGCTATGAGTCGACGGTGGAACAAGTAAACCATGCAAAACCACGACAAGCCAATAGAAACTATGCGAAACCGGTTAAGGGTGATACGCACACAATAGTTCGCGTTTAGCCGGCGCTATACCGTGAGCCACTTTTTTTTAAATTTTTACAGCCGAAATCACTGCGCGTCTCTGGAGACGTCAGTCATGCACGGTCTGTGAACGGGCATTCGATACCGCGTCTCGAAGACGACGGTGGTGCGAACGCACCTGAAATAGCCGTATAACCACGATCGTGATAAAAAACTTCACATAATTTGTTTAACCTGGGACTTTAACACGGCAACATGCTGGGCGCTAAAACATGGGCGCTAAAAACTCACTGTTTTTTCATTACCATTTTTTTTTAAAAAGCCCCGTTTTACCCATTGAATCGGAAAAGTTATCGGGGCACCCTTGTAGTTCGTAGCACACTTTGGGAACGAACATCTCAAACCTGGTGCCGTCCTAAACATTCGTTCCCCATGGACAGGTCTCGTGAGCTCTCCAGCTGCGATACGTAAATAGAGATATGTGCGATAAGCAAATAATGAGAAGCGGTAATGACATAGCCTCCCATAATTAGTCGGATCATTCACCTACAACGTCACTGGCGGCACTACTAGTCGCACCAGTTTTGCGAGACACCTGGGTAGCTGCCGTGGCGCCATTCCTCCTAAGCAGCCTAAATTGCCTTGCGTGCTTCTTGGAGCCCCGCAGCACTTCCATATAGTTGCAGCACCGTTAGAGGGCTCCAAACGCGATAAGTAACCTTGCTATCGACGTCAATGCTTCGTCCTTCGTCCATAGCCTCGGGGCTATGTTTGCCGCTCGGGATGTTCTCAAACGCAAGTGCCGCGAGCTCTCCGTGCTAGATAAACGCGCGCGCGAAGAGTAATGGTCCTCCAGTAATCATCGAGGGATAGTGACAGACAAAAAAATTCGTCTTGCTAAACGTGTTACTAACTCTCATGTTTCTTCCAGAGGCCTGTGAATCAATAGATGGAGCGGTATCATCTGCTCTTAAGGCAGCCGTCTGGTGCAGCGAGCCTCGCTCGGTTACGGGGTCGAACGGGCGCCGGTCTTTGAGTACCCAGAAATCCGTGCGCTTGCCGCACAGAGGCAACCGTTCCTTGAGGCAATGCATTTCTTGGCGCTTCCCAGCTGTGCAGAAAGCGCGACGATAAACGAGATCGTTTAAGTCTTTGAGGATCATTTTTCCTCGCCTGATTTCCCCTGAGTGGTCCTGTAATGACGAAGCAGCGTTTGATGTATAAATGAATTCTTTTTCTGAAATGCGGCCGCTTGTGCCTGTATAAATGTATCCCTTGATATGCGCTCGAACCTTTGTCGATGAGCTTTACCCAACGAAGCGAGCATGAATATTGCTTCGGCTTCCAATACAGGTAGCATATCAGCCATCTTTTATAACGCTTTTTCTTTTTTGCTGCACTCAAAAGTTCACTGCTTTCTGCAGTGCATGCCTCCTCACTGGCCTCATGCCATATGTTCAACGATTGTTGCCAATGAGGCTTTTGTAAATCTGCAAAAGCACCTAGAAAGTGTCAATCACTGTTACCACTTACCCGTTCAGTTTGATGTACGCAATGACGACCATACACGTGGTCTGATGTGTTCACTATCACTGCGGAAGTGGTATTTCTTTTTTGTAAACCCTGATGAAGGGTCTTCCACCGGTGGAAACTAGTGAAATTAAAGACTTGTTCTGTTTAACTACTAGCATCGCTTAAGTTCTTTACGTTTGAAAAGTAGTCTGAAGAATTCGTCTTTGCTAGTGTGTGTATATATATATATATATATATATATATATATATATATATATATATATATATATATAACAGAGAGAGAGAGAGAGAGAGGCATGGCACTTACCTTAGCATGCAATTTTCATTGACACTCTCCTTTCAGCAAACATTATACATCTCGTTTGTCCTCCTTGTACCTCGGCCTAAATCGCCACAGTCGTCACATATTTTGCGTCTATCTCATTCGTTGTTTGCATTTCTACACACCTAGTAAGGCGTGCAATGAATGAACAAACATTGCATGAAATTAAGTCTGGAATCCGTGCGCACATGCGCATAAATATCGGCGAGGTTACCGGTTGTAAAGCAAGAAAATAAATATAGTTGCGAGCACTAGATTTGTTTTTGTAGGATTTATTTGCCCCCTTCACAAAATATTCGCTTTATGAAGATTTCAACATGTTCTCTAAACGAGGATACTTTTTTATAGCGAAGCTGTATGTGAATCAGATCCCGGGACTTCTTCGTTTCCGTCGACAGAGCAGTCGACAGCAAATCATTTCACGAATTGAATCGAGAAGTGCCTATCTCCATTGTAATTACGCATGCAAGACACACTCCAGTATTCGTTTCAATAAGGAAAGGCACAAAAGTGTAAAAACCACCTGATAGATGATCAGGCGCGCTGGAACAATGCGAAGCATGTAGCGTTCGGTATGAATCTCCGGTAAAGGTTCGCATGAATCTCCGGTAAAGGTTATGATTGCATAAGCTGCAGTTGCTGTGTAGCTCATGAAGCAGAGAATGACGTCCCTACACTTGCATGTAAAAGAAGAACCTGCTTAGCAACTGATTTTATTTGTGTTGTCATATTTTTGCGTGGGCTTATTCTGATGTCTTACCCGGCACCGCACATTCCAGAAAGATGGATAGGGCTTGCCTGTTCAGCAACCGTAGGTTGCTTGACAGTTCTTCCGGCATAAAGATGATGACGTGTGGCCAGCGCGCAGGCCTTGACTTCATAGTCGTAGTGCTCGCAGGGGTTGACGGCGCTGTGTTAGCGATCTTTCTCTTCGCCCTCTTACGTGGCTATGGCGAGTATATATGGTATGATGAGTTACTATGGCGAGTATATATCACGTGACGTTTCAGTGGCTGCCAGATCACTGCGGCGTCATAGGAAATGAAGACCCCGATAAAGCCGCTCGGACAGCGCTTGAAGACACACAGGAAGAGGCCATACCACTTTCACGGTCCGACGCAGCCAGCAGACTTCGAGTGCTTGCGCGGGAGATCACGCTCTCTCTATGGTGCACACCAAGCAGCCAGACCAACCGGAGTAATCGTCAATACGACCTGCCCTCCTTGATGCATCTCTTTATGCCAACTGGACTCCACCGAAGTGAGGCCACCCTGCTTTATCGCTTATGGCTAGGGGTGGCCTTCAGGAAATCTTACTCGTTTCGCATTGGAATGGTCGACAACGCTCTCTGCAATGCCTGTCTTTGCGAGGAGACGCTGGAACACATTCTGTGCGACTGTCCTGAATATAATGTTTAGCGACAATCCCTGGCATCCGTTCTAGCGCACCTTGACACTAGACCATTGTCCCTCGACACGATTTTCACATGCCACCGACAGAAGACATCGCAGGTGAAGGCGACGAAGGGTCTACTTCGGTTTATGAAGGAGACGGGCTCGGACAAGCGGCTGTTACAGTGATGTCACGTACCGCGCAAGAGTGACAGACTGTAACCAACGATGTGTGTGCCGTGTTATGTGCTCTCTATCTCTTCTCCCCCTCTTCCATCCCCCCCTCCCGCTCCCATGTGTTGGGTAGCAAACCGGTTAAGCTAAACGTGTTAACCTCCCTGCCTTCCTTCTCCACTTTTTCGTTCCTTCCTTCCTTTGTGTTGTCATAGGGCTATCGGAAGGCCACGTATATTTATGGCTCCCGAAGTGCAGCAGGATCACAATCGGCGGCGACGGGATCAGCAACGTCAGTGTGCACAACGGCGTCGTGCTCAGGCTAGGCAGGACGCAGCGGTTCCAGCCCAAAACAAGCTATACACCGTTAGAATGCCTGATGAGCAGCGAGCGCGAATACGATGAGCGACGAAAGGAACAGCAACGTCAGTATGCACAATGGCATAGAGCCCATTTAATTGTCTCGCTGTCAATCACGTCATTTAGTGCATTTATTGATCGCTCAAGGCTACGACACATTGGCGTGTCGGATCAGGTGATACCACAGCTTCGCTGGCCAACCACTTTCACATCGTGTATTCGAGCACTTTTTTTTATGAATACATAGAGAGTATAAGCACTATTAGCATTATTTGTGTTGTTCTCTTTTTGCAATCCGGCATCCGAACAAGACCAATATCACCTAACAAGGTCACAAACGGTTTCCCCAGTCTCTAATGTACCCATGAAACATTGCCACGTTATTGCTACACCCATGGTCAGACATCGACCGAAATCGCCATCTAGGTTCTTCGTGCCGGCGCTGTCAAGGACCGCGTAATTTGTTGAGGGGGCTTCCTGCTATATCCCGCAATGGTATCGTGTTTCAGGGTGTAGTGCGGCGAAGCAGACCAACACAGCGCCACTCCTTCCTTCCGTTCCTTTCTTTTCTCTCTCTCTTTTCTATCTTCTATTTTTGTGCCAAGATGCGCGGAGCACCACATCCGCTATACAGTTGCGTCCGCGCGATGCGATGGGCACGAGGCGGGCCGTAGCCTGTTTCGCGCAGAGAACGCCCCAAAAAGCGGGAGCGTTGGTTTTTGTTTACGCGAGCCCTTTGGTGTCCTCCGGTCCGTGAACGGCTCCATTCGTGCGTCGAGAGCACGATGCACTAAGGCGCAGAGTGGCGCTGACTGAGCACGTTTCCGGACGAAATATACCCCTCTTCGCGATTCCCGTTGTTGTTCTGCGCACGCCATTTTAGTTACGAGCAATGGGAGTTCCAGAGCCCTCTTTTGTACCGACCTCCCACACTTTTTTTTTTTGTTCCGCCTTCGATTCGCTCCCATTCGTTTCATCCGTTATGCCCAATGACCGATTGTGGTGGTAACTGTGCCGTGGATGTGTACGAGTCCAGGTGAAGATAACAATTGCAGAGGAAAGAGTATTTAGAAAGATTTTTGCTGCAAGCTTCGCAATATTGATGAGTGGTGCGCAAGAGGCTCGTTCCGAACCTACCAATATGCGGATACATTCTACTCCTCCACTACTGTTGACAAGTTATTGTTTACAGTTAACCTAATTACCCCACTTACGTCGCGCAATCTAAACGCATACCAAAGCGCACCGACCATGCACAACAAGTTTGTCGCCTCGGCAACGTATCGCCAACTATAAAGCTTTTTTTTATTGGAAATTGATTTGAATTTTGATAAGGAAGCGATCGGAAATAACTTGACTACAGTGATTCTGCAAATAAATGCGGTTCTACATTCCTAGTGACTGCTGGGATTGGTTCTAATATGCGGTTTTAATCATTTCTTCTACGTAACACGCAAACCATCCATTGCGAAATTCACCGCAGCCCAGCTTTGAAGGTGAGACCGCGAATTGTGTTATCTGGTGGACAGATCGTGTGCCACAGGCGAGTAGAAAACGATAAAGTCTTGCTACAAAGTGCCAAGAAAAGTGCTCGTGACCACGCTCGAAAAACTGGAGAATCGCCCCTTTACAGAGAAAGAAGCTCTAGGACACTGGTCCGTACGGGCTTCGGCACTCAAGGCTATAAGGGCTTTGCTGAAGTTTTTAAGGACATGCGAATTTGCGACCGCCTTTGAATGTAGTAGCGCGGAGTATCGCGTTACTGTGTGAATTTTCTGGTTTTCATTCTTTTCCTCTTTTTCTTTCTCCTTTTATTCCCTTTACCCCTTTCTCCAGCACAGGGTACCCATCCGGTACTTACACTGGCTAACCTCCTAGTCTTTCCTCCCCTTTGTCTCCTTCTCCTCCTCCTTGCTACATGATCAGGACGGTTACCTTCCTGGGCAAAAAAGAAGAGTTCTCTTGCTGTTTATTTTTCTTTTTTTTTATTCTGTTGCATGTGAAACTTGAGCTCTTGTTCGCAAATGTAAACAAAGTCGGTGATAGCCTCCTGAACCTCAACCAAACCGTAGTGGCTCAACACTCCCTTACTGCTAGTTTTTATTATCAAGCAGTTCCTAACGATTCTCCAAAAAATGTCTTGCACTTGCTCACATAAGCAATTCCATTCGTGTAGATACGAAATACATTTCTCAAGTTTGTTCATACAAAAAGGTATTTGGTTTTCGTAAACAAATGACTACACCAATGGCGGCTCCTTGCGTTCAAGTTCCATCATAGATTGCCGCGTTATTTCGTGACATTTCAGATGTACATCGCCTTGATTTTCCTTCAACGTCGCATGCCCAACACAAAGTATAATTTTTCTCGAAAGCCACCGGTAACAAATGTATTACACGCCTGACGTACTTCTCAGCCTACGTGGGTTACAGCACATTGTTTTAGTTTTAGAGCGCAGCTCTTAGGCACCCGCTCCTGCGGCGAGCGTCGGCGGCGTCGGCGGGCGTAACCGAAGTGAACGATCACAGCGAAAGATGAAAGAGCGGAGCAGGAGATAAAGACGCGATACGCGAACGGTGGATACCAATGCCAGCGGCCCCTGCAGTGGCGTGCGTCTGGTGTCATGCGGATCCGCCCGACCGCTCGATGCGTACTCGTATGTGGTCTCAGCCGGACCGCTCGTTTCGTACTATCGTCTTCTCGCGTCAGCTCTCATTCGCGCTTGTTTGGTTAGCTTGGTTTGGTCTCGTTCGCGCTTGTTTCTATTGTGATGGTTTGCGATTGTTTTGTAATCTGATTGTATGCGCGACGCGAATTGTGTAGTACTTTCTGGAAGCCACGCGGTGTCATGCCATTACACCGGAACTTTCGACGGGTCGTGTATAAAAGATGTCGCGCTTGACCCTCTGGTCAGGTTTTCGACGATTGCCAACTCTGCTACATGTCTCTTTCAAATTCTTTGCCTCAGTGTTTCGCGAAATGAAAACACGAATAGAGCTGCGCTCAAATTTTGCATTAGGGAGCATCGTAATTGTCAGCGAAATTATAATTTCTTGTTTATATTGAAATGCTATAGGACCGCTGTATACGTGGGTGAACAGTGGGTCTGAAGAGGTTAAGAACGAATGGTTCGACTGAGCGGAAAGCTTTCTTTATCAGCGAACCTTTTTCGCGATGAAATCAGGTAAATACTAGAAAACCATAATTTCAAAGCGTTACACCATTTCACGCTTGTTTGCGCGTTTGTGTATCCCTGTGGCGCGCTTGTGTCCATGTGTCTGCCTTTTAAAAACCTGCCTCATTGGTATTTTATTTCTTTACGCTTTAAATAATGCACTGAGCATTGGCCAATTTACACATTGTGTACACCTGTTGTGCATTAGGCCATGTAATGAACATAACAATCAGGAAATTTCGAAAGCGGATAGGAAATAATTAAAATGCTAAGATTAATTACTGCAATCAAGACACACTTCAAACCAAAATTATCTATGACCTGAATTGTTTCATGTTTACGAATATATACAAATTTTGTATATTCCCTGAAGCTATTGAACTATAGAGGCCTGCTATCAGAACAACTGTTTGGAATTATCTTCTTGCGTTTATACTCAAGCGAAAAAAGACTCCTAACATACCACTACATCGAGTAAAACTCGTAGGTTGACTTTTCAGGTATGTGCACAAGCCTCGCATATTGAGCCGCTTCCACTGAAGATAGTTTCAAGTTTAACTTAGCACAGTGAACTCCGGTAGACAGACGCAAAGGGAAAAACCGTCTCCTCTATTCCGATGTATGCGCAGTCTTCGAGATCCACATATCTCGCCTGGAGGAGCTCGTCAGATTATTAAGTAAAGAAAAACCAACACGTGTGCCCTTTCCAGCAATATGAAAAAGCAACAATGACATTTTTTGAGAAATCGTAAGCCGTTCCGACTCTGGGAAAGTGGGTGACCAGCGAAGCTGTCTAGTACACGACACAGGGGTGGCACAGAATTTTGAACAAAGACACGAACACACTTATTGTACTGATCTGTGGTCATCGTGACGACATGGGCGCAAACACATTCTCGTATCACTTCTGTCATTAAAGGCGTAAGCATTTCTACGCCTACCTAACGAGAAATTGGTCCGTCACATAAGTTATGGTTCTCGAGGTGAACAGTGGTGGCAGCGGATGCTGCACAGTGAAGTGCTGGCGGACCAACTCAGGGCTGTCCAGAGGGCCCGTGTGACGGCAGAGGGGCTCGGCCTCTCTGTACCAACGTGGGAGCGGCCCGCATCAGTCACAGACTGATTCCTCAGGACCTAAATAAAGTTCTTCATAGCATACCATAAGACAATGAATCGCTCATACCCCCTTAAGTAATGGCGCATAACCCCGTAAGAAAGCAAAAAAATAAACAGTATTATGTATCTCAGGGCCTACTTATCTTGAAAATCGGGCTTATTGATAACTAATTTACTAAAATTATGGGCTTTTAAGGGCCACAACCACTTTCTGATTATGAGGCACGCCGCAGAGGGGTACTCCGGAAATTTGGACCAGCCGGGGTTCTTAAACGTGCACCTAAACCTAAGTACACGTGTGTTTTCGTTTTCCGCCCCCATCGAAATGTGGCCGCCGCGGCCGGGATTCGATCCCGCGACCTCGAGCTTAGCAGCCCAACACCTTAGACAGTAAGCAACTACGGCGGGTAACTAATTTACTGAAAATGCATATCGAAGGGATGAGACGCATGAGCCTTAGCGTAGAATGAAGCGATTTCGCATCAAGTTCCAGAGCTGTGTTTCTGCACACCCAGATTTGTTGACGGACGCGAAAAATCCCCGGAACCCTATCCATAAACAGCTTCGCCCTAATAACGCAAGTTTGGGCATGTTGGTGCTTCATTAGCGCATCTGGCGCACAAAAGACAAAAAACAGAGTAATAACATCGGCCAGACAGGCCTATGTCTGAACGACAGGTTGCGCGAGCATGCGAACAATGGGTGAAATGGTGATGCGGGGTCATCTTAGCCTCCACAGCAGAAACTGCGGGTGCAAGCTCCAGTATTCGAAGTGTTACGTATAGCATAGAGTGGAAGGACTTTGACACGTGAGATGATAAAACCGGCGAAGGTGACTTAACGGGTGCCACCTGTGTGGGCGTGTTATAGCGTGGCGCAGCATATCACTGCGCAGCCAGTGCGGGCATTACTTTTGTCCGCATCACGTGATCCCTTGTCTATATAAGTGCACAGTGAAATAAACGGTCATCCTTTTGCATGTTGGAAAGCTGCCTGTCCGCTTTATTGCAGGGTGCATCATCGTTGATCTAACAAAAAGAAAATGTCTTAACCTAAAGCCGCGAACGACTCAACGAAAAGGGGCATTCCAGCCATCTCGTAATGTCAGAATGTTACAAATGGGGTTCTGCATATTGTTCCTAAAACCCCATATACGTGAGTGCGAGGCGTCTGTTGGAAGTAGCACCTGTCTTTGTCAGTTTTCACTCACTGCTTGTGTGGTGCGTTAGATGCAGTAATGAAGTTTTCTTCAAACTGCCATAGTGGCTGAAAAGACGCGCATTCCATAAAGTCGCTCGGCACGAATCGTTGTTCAACTATTTTATATTTGCATGTAAGATTTCCGTTCAAAGAACACAAGCAAACATTGCTTAGAAACGTATTGGGTGCTTCCTCTCATAATACTCACCGCTGCACATGTACGCGATTACGTCGCGCTGAGTATTACACTGGTTAGAAAAAAAAACGAGAAAAGAAAGCAAGAAGGGAACGAAAACGAGGACGGAAGTAGATGCCTCATGCAGATGTGGCGAGCTATTGAACACTGAGGTATAGCCATCGTCTAGTTTTTCCAGAACATGTTGTTGTTTTTTTTTCTTTTTGCTACATTATTTACACTCCCACAAGAAGAACCTTCGCAAATGAGGATGCTTCTGAGAAAGAAAAAAGAATGCAATCATTTGTCCTCGTCATCTTGTGCGCGGTACAAGCGCTCCGAGCTGTGTGAGACAAAACAATGCTCTCTCGTCCTCGTGAAAATGGCCGAAGGCAATGAGATAAGAAAAAAAAAAGTTCCATTCACGCGTCCTCGCTTCTGGAATTTGCCGGCGCTCGCACGCTGATTACCGCGGAAAATTGGGCGCTGCGGTTTCCATGTTTTCTTCGGGGAATCGGCGGCCCGTAAGCGAATGAAGCCCGGCTATACTTTCGCGCAAACCTACCCGAACCACTGAACCATTGTTTGTGTTTAGGGAGGAGCGCTGCCTATATCGTCAAGCGACGCGAATGAGAGCATGCTGTTGGCCGAATCAAGGACATGGGGCGGAAAACGTTAGCCACCGAAAGGGTTCCCTTACTCGGTAAAACATAGTTTAAGTTAAACAACTCACGCTGTAATTTAACGAAAGTTGACTATATAGACGAAACTACGTTATGCGCAGAACGAGGGCTTTACGGGAGACATTGACGTGACATTTGAGGACCCACAAACTATATCGCCTCGTTGGCCTGTGATACGTGATGTTCTCCATTTCCATGATTAGCTACGTACAACACGTTCATTTTCTCTCTGTTTCTCTTGTCATCCCAGTGGATGTCCTTTTGCAACGCTCAATACGAAAGTTAAAGATACCGGGCCTAGACATTTTAAGAAAATGCCATTTTGAAGCAAGCCTGCCGAATGTTCGTGTAGGGCGTATTCACCCGCAAGAAACTGAATCTCCTTTCTTTGCGTAGATTTTATTCTTCTGGTGCTAAAGAAAGCGCAAGTAAAGGCTACTAGGCAAGAATAAGAACGACGGGGCTCGGTTGGCGTTGCATCATGTGCAGCACAAGTTTCCTCATTTCGCGCACGCGGCGCCTAACGACGCGACCCTGGGAGACACTTCCCTGCATCCGTCGTCGACCGCCTTCCTCCCTCGGCCCGCATTCCTAATTCCCGTCTACGCAGATACACCACCAATTCGCGCGTGCTCCCTCCTTTCTTTCTGGGCGAACGTCCCTCATCGCTCTCCCCCGTCAGCCGCTCTACGTCCATCGCTCTCTCATCGGTTTTCTCCCGAAGTGCGCACGCGCACGTCCCCGTTCTCCTTCCCCATTATTCCTCTCTCTCCCAGATTCCCTAAACCTCCCGCTCACTCTTCCCTAGCTTGGGCAAAGGAACGTCACTTGCGTTCCCGCTGTGCACTGGCTTCCACGCGTGCCGGCGCGGCGTGTCGCCTGCCGACGGTTTGTCGTCTGCTCGTCGCCGTCGTCTTCGCTTTCTGCAGCTTGTGCGTGGAACGTAGTGATCTCTTAACGCGTCAGCGCTGCGCAGAGGATAAGTGAATCGGCGACAGACCAAAGCCTAGAGTTCTCACTCGTTCTCTGTTCCCAAGCCACCTGCGTTCAAGTCGCCCGGTCCAAATTGGTCGTCATAGGTGGATATTTCTCCCTTTCGAGAAACGGGTGATTAGTGAGATGAGGTCACCGGAACTTTAGCTGGTCCTCTGAGTGATGGTGCTTGGCTTAGCTCAGATTCAGACATCTTGCCACGTTTGTCATCAGACGCACCGCATTCCTAGTGTAGACATCATCTTTCTGCTCCTTCTGTATTTCAGTGGGCGTTGTGTGTGCGTGTGAGTGTACGTGACCGAGGAACGTTTGTCAACACATTATTTTTAGCGCTGCATACTAGGTTATAATTTTTCCTATAACCTGCCCACATACCCCGTCTCAAGTAGCTGGCGTCAGCAACGTGTGTAAATGTTTGATTGTATTACGGCGTCCCTATTATGCTGAACCAAGACAGTACTACACACATCAGGGTGTTGAGTACCGGCTTCCTACCTTCGTTGGATCTGTGCTCAGAGGAGGGTGTGCGAAACATTTACTGTGTGTGAACACTCGGGTCAGACGCACAGGGCTTCTGCAGCGCTTCGGAGTAATCGTCCGTCATTATTACTTCGGAATCTCCATGCAAAACAGTCACAAGCACTTAGATATATGTGTCATAGCTTCCTGTTGTGGTTGGCCTCACCCGAATCCTGCGCGGAACCAGAGTCGCATGTCCGCAGCATTAGAAGTAGTCGCGCTTGCAACATGACTTCTCGTTATGCTAACGCGGCTGAGTAACGTCCGATGGAAGTTGCGCAAGCGGGTCGCATCACTCACTTACAGCGCTTGCACCTTGGAACTTAAAGCTAGCATGTTTGGACTGTTTTTGTGGCTTAATATTATTATCTCTTCAACATATGCCAGTGACGGGTAGTTTTTGGGATAAGCATTCGGCGTTCGGCGTTCGGTCTGAATGCAGATATGTACCACAGTTCAAGCATCGGATTATTATCTTCCCTCCTGCATACAGTGTACAAAGCGTGAGACCGAGGATCGTCACTTCTATTTTGACAGACCCTGTTTAAGGCCTGTGAAACTGCATCTTCAGCGGAGATCTCGGGAAAGGCATACTCACGAAGTACAGGCAACTGACTGAGACTGAGACGTAACTGGAACGGACTCGTGATGTGACATTTTGATAACAACGGATAGTTCGTCCACACAAGTGTCTCTTCCGGATAACGCCGTTACGGATATCTCCTAAGGGGAATTCTGGATTGGCTACCGCACGATGTCATCGTCAAGACAAGCCTCGGTGGCCTGGTGGCTGTGGATGCTTGCGTCGGTGCTGAACCTCAAGAAAGCCGAAGGTAAGAGTATCTCAATGAACTTGTCAGGAGTCAAGAAGTACCTTGTTCAAAACGATCACCGGAGGAAAACATTTACAAGCACTGTACTAGCAAAAATTTATAAATACTGTTAACTGCATGCTTCACACATGAGCTCTATACACACGCCCATCAATAATGAGTGTTGTTTAGGATTTCAGAAACCCCAAAATAACTGCGTTTTAATAGACCACAGTGTGTCCGACATGAAATATTACTTGCTAACAGCGACGAAAGAGCACTGGTTCTTCTTTCTTAACTGAGTGCATGGATAGTTATTACTACGATATCGTTTGTACAGATGCGCAAAGCGCGTTCGCGCCACCTTCGTGATGTCCTGGTATCGACAGTGCATGCGCGGTAGATGTTTGGAGAATTGGAAGATCTCCAGAGACGCGCAGAGCGCTTGGCGGCAAAAAAAAAAAAAAAAATACGAAGCGAAGTGGCAGTACCGGAACGCTCCACTCTGCCGAAGCTAGGGCAGCGTTCCACTGTTTTCATTAGCGTTGTTCACACACACACATACACATACAAACATGAGCGTTCCTGCTTAGGAGCCGTGTTTGCATACCCCGCCGTGACGCGTGCACTGGTCTAAGTGTAACGGACAGCAAACGTCAAGTTATATCTACCTGATCTTTTGATTGGGCGCGTGCAAACATCACGGGGCTTTCCGTCTGTCTCATCTCGTGTTACATCGAGGTGCTTCCCCTGTAAGGCAGCCTCATTTCGAAGGAACATCAGCCAGAGAGGAAATACCGATCATAGCGATTATGATAACGCAAAGGTTATCCACGAGCAGGGAAAAGTTATGCGCGTGCACAGTAAAAAGTAAATTATGGGGTTTTCCACGCCAGAACTGCACTCTGATTGAGACACGCCTTAGTTTGACACACCGGATTAGTTTTGACCACCTGGGGTTCCTTAACGTGTACCTAAATCTAAGCACACGGGTGTTTTTTCACTTCGCCCCCATCGAAATGCGGCCGTCGCGGCCAGGATTTTATCCCTCGAACTCCCATACTTAGCAGCGCAACACTAAAGCCACTAAGCAACCATGGCGGCTGTAACCTGTGAGCCGACAGTATTTGGACAGGTTTTAAGTCGTGACTTATTGATTCCACAACATGAGATGGTGTGTGCGTGTGTGTGTGCGTGCGTGCGTGCGTGTGTGCGTGCTGGTTGTCATTCAAATTATTCAACACTTTTACTTTCATTGTTTCAAAGATTTTCATCGTGTCTAGTACGATGCATCGCTCGCAGTCCAGGATGCCAGTACGATCCTTAAGATGAATATAATATTGAAAGAGGCTTGAAATGCTAGGCTTCACCGGCTCTTGTGTGACGCTCAGAATAGAAGCAGTGGATCAAGCAGATGGCGCCGACGATGGCGCTGATGCAGCTTATTCCAGATATTGGCTGCGAGGAACGCGTGATGTGGTATGACAAAGCGTCGACGAGAAAGTCAAAACTTCATTTTCTTGCAGCACACGTTGGCAATAACATTCACATCAATAACAGAACGCTATAAGGAGAGACCGAAATGCTATGTGAAGCCCGTTCCGTGAAGCCAACTCGCAAGCTTGAACCCACGGAGGAACGAAAAGCTAAGGACAGGAGCACTGACGTCCCTCTTCGTGAAGCACAGTGACGCCAGAAGTTGGCGTTACTCCGCCATCTTGCCTGGGCAGATTCTCCTCTCTGGTTTGCATTTCGCGCATTCGAAGCACAACCGCCCCGGGCTGCGCGGATGTACGCGCCTCAGTGATCCGACCAACACATCTCGTTCGGGAAGTCATTCAGGCCGTGTATTCCGTTCCAGCGCTTAAAGGAGTTATTAGTCAACATCGCAAGTTATACAGTGAGGCCGGTCACCCTCTACTGGTGCGGCTGACTTTTCTGAAAATATATCGGTGCATTCTCACAGTACTGCAAAGATATACACATGCGATGACCGGCAGCATAACTTAACGCACATCACTACCTATGGCGAGCCCATCTGCAATTCATGAGAACAAACACGCGTTCTCGTCATGGCTTTATAGGAATTGTTTCGCTTTTAGTGAACAAGTTTTCGGGCCAGGCACCGCAGACACGTGACGAGACGCAGCACCCCGACGAAAAGGCCAGCAGAGGAGAACGTCCTTACGTGTTTAAGTAACACACTGACTGCAGCCTGAGGTGTATTGTTCTCACAGTAAGTGAAGCTTCACGGGCACAGACTTCGGTGGTAACCTCCGCGCAGTGCCGAAAATTAAGTGGGCATGCCTGTTGCTAGACCGTTGGGCGGGCCTACGTGCGACCACCAGCCGTTTGATTGGCGCGCAGGCAGACATTCTTCTGTCGAGCCAAAATTGTTCTCTCTTGCACCGCATCGCCGCATCCGCCGCCACAGCAGCAGCTTCTTTCCCAACCTTCCACACGGCTGCTTTGTGTGCCGCCAATGCATCCTGCGCTTTCAAAATCGGAAAGACTACAGAGCCGTCACTGACCAGCAATGCGTTTATGGTGCATATTCTGAAGCACCGTGGTTTCAGTCTGTGATGACACGTTAGCATGAATTCGCGGAAGGCGGCAAGTATATTCCTAGATCGTCCTTCATTCATGGCATGGCACATGGTATATGGCGTTGCATGCGCGCTTGTTTCACGCTTTTTACTTCTTCCAGTCCCACCTGGCCACAACAACAGCTGAGAGCACGGTCTAGCTAGCACAGCGTAACAAAACAGGTAAACTATTGCAATTCAGCACACACGACACATGTGCCACCATACGAAACCTAGGAGCAGCACACACACATGAGCGCAGGCCACTATAACAAAACCGCCATTGTGCCCCGACAACATGGCCGCTACACCCAAATATATCGAGCGGCTTCCTGCGCACTTTTCCCCTAACGCGCGGGGTGGGCAGGGTCTCTCCTCAATTTTTATTGCGATATCAATTATATACACTGCAGGCGCATCCTTGCCGTCGCCGTGATGTTCCGTATACAGGCCAAGGGCGATAACACCGTCGCCGCGCGTCGTATGCTGCATGGGCGACTGAAAGCACGCGAGGGAAGCCGACGATCACGGGTCAATCTGGCGCGCGCGAAGGAGAATAGAGGAGAGCAAACGCACCGTCCTCCGTCGCGCGAAAGGCCGGGAGGAGATTGTAGGGAGGGAGGGATGCCGGCGTTGTGCTCTGGCAGCAACTGCGTATTTCTTGACCGGGCGCAACGAGAACTGCCGATCGCGGCACAACCTTGCGGGTTATTTATGGAGGAAATAGGGTAGACCGAAGGGTGGTGGTTTGGACTAGTTGGTTTTCCGTGATAGTGTGTGCTACAGCGCGAAGCGGGACAAGGCGCAGGAAGCGCTGGTCCTCGTTTTTTCCTGTGTCCCTGTCCCGCTATGCGCTGAGCCACACAGTCTAGGGTAGGAGGCTCGGGAAAGAGGGGCGGCTTCGATTCCACAAAGTGGGTACTTCATGAGGCCGCGAGCTGTCGCATGCGCAGTGTCTTGAAAGGGATGTGCAGAGGGCTCATACTTTTGTGCACGCTGTGTTCTGCCCGCTCTTGCGTTGAAGCGATAGACAGCTCGAAGGTTGGAATTGTACAGGGCTCTTTTTCCGGGCTTCCTGAGATAGTTTGCCCATACTGACCAACATTTGCCAGACAAATCTTCGTGCTCTACAGGCTATTCAAGCTCGGGCTCTGAAGTTTTGTCTTCGTTTGCCAAAATGCACATCGACAGTAGCGACTATTGCGATCGCCCGGGACCAACCCATACAAACACACGTTGCGGTGGAAGTGTAGAGAGTGCCTATTTGGCACTTTGCCCGTGCCTGTTCCCACCATCTGGCTACACTATCGTCAGAAAGGCCGCAGGCATCATTTAGTACTACGATTTCAGATTATTACACCTGGCTTCCATCAAGCTTCACCCCTGCAACTAAGCTATCGATTCCTCCGTGGTGTTTGGCTCGACCTGCAGTGGACCTCACTGTACCAGGAATCAGGAAAAAATCTGAGCTCTCATCACCTGCTCTTAAACCACTAACTGGGCTCCTTTTTCACGAGAGGTACGCCGACCACGTACATATCTATACTGATGGATCGGCAACTCTCCAGTGTTCCTCTGGAGCCATAATTTTCCCAGCGAAAGCCACCACTATCGGTTTCAAGACATGTCACCCAACGTCATCGGTGGCTGCGGAACTTGCAGCTCTTCGCGCGGCACTTCGTCTCGTCAGCCAAGAACAGCCTCGAAGATAGTCAACATTCAGTGACTCGCAGGCAGCAATGCAGTCTTTGCTATCAGCCCTGCGGCGTGGACCACACGAACAACTGGCACTCGAGATTGGAGAATTAATGCATACCTTGACTGAGAAAGGACACCACGGGACATTTCAGTTTCTTCCAAGAGTCACTGCGGCGTCATAGGAAACGAACACGCCGATAACACTGCTCGGTCGGCTCTTCAAGACGACGAAGAGGAGCCGATACCATTATCAAGGACAGATGCCGCTAGAAAATTACGGATGTTCTGCCGTAATATCAGGTTCTCCTTGTGGAACGCAAGAAGTTTTCAAAACAACCGGCTGCACAACCTAGACTCCTCTCAACGTCTTTGCATTCCAGCTGGACTCTGCCGTCGCGAAGCTACCCTGCATTGTCGAATATGGCTTGGGGTGGCCTTCACAAAATCTTTTGCTTTCCGAATCGGATGAGCCGACGACGCCTCCTGTGATGACTGTCGTAACGAGGAGACTCTTCAACACCTTCTCTGTGACTGTCCTCGCTATGATTTGCAGAGACGATCGCTCGCAATCGCGATAGCGCGCTTTGACCGAAGACCTCTAACAGAGGAACATATTTTAAAATGCCGACATCACAAGTCATCGCCGCGGAGGGTGACGAGGGCACTGTTGCAGTTTTTAAAGAAAACAGAATTGGACAAGCGGCTGTCGACTGAACAGATGTTTATAATGCTGCTAGTGCTACTGTGCTGTGCGGCAACAGTGTGCGGCAACAGTGACCGACTGTGATTGTATTCATGTGCTCCTTTCTTTCTTTATCTCTACTTTGTTATCACTTTACCTCCCCCTCCCCTCTCTCCCCAGCGTAGGGTAGCAAACCGGATCTTCCCCTGTGGTTAAACCCCCTACATTTCCCTTACCTCTCTCTCTCTCTCTCTCTCTCTCTCTGCAGCTGCTGCCGCCCTTGCTTACAGCAAGTGCCCGCGTTCATCGAGCGTGATGTGTTAACGTTTGCTTGTGCGCGCTGACACCACGCTTGTCAAGACAGTTAGTAAGCGAATGTTTCTGAGCTTATCCGACTTAAAAATCTACTATATATATACTTGTATAGCCGGCTACTAATTTGCTCACGCAATCGATGCTTCGCCTTTCGGGCGAAACTTCGACTTTTTTTCCCTTCCTCCATGTTTCAAGCCCTTCATGAAGAAATAAGCGTTGACATCTTCGTCTAGGCATAGCCTCGGTAACCTCTAGTGATGTTTTACCGCCAAATGGGACATATACATGCTATCGAGACTGATATTCATTGAGTACATCAGAGTGCAGCGTTAGAATATTGTTTCCGTATTTTCGATAACGAATGTCTGAACAAGTGCTCAATCAACGGTCTAGAATCTACATAAAGAGAAACGTGGTCTTTTCCCCATTCCCCTATATTTATAGAAATTTCTGTTACACAGGCTGTTGCTGTGTAACCGAAACGAAGGTGACTTCGAACACACACGCTGGAAATAAAGCGACCATTATGTCAAACGCCTCCTAAGACGACGGAATAGGGACCTCGAGAGAAGAATGTGCGCAACCGAATAACTATATTTAAGCAAACAAATACACGCATTTAGTGAGTACTAACGTCCACAAAGGTGCAGTAATTATCCCTGTGCCGTATACTTATGCCTTCAATTGCAAGAACACTTGCACTGAAACAACCTATACTTTCGGTCAATAACTTGCAACGTGGCTACACTCCTCGGTGAGTCGTGTGAATGAGCTGTCATTAACCGCAGGTTTCTAGGACGAGGAGGTTTGCACCTATCTTAGTATTCAATGTGGCGGCGAGAAGGGCGGTTTCACGCAGGTGACAGCTCTGGAGGATATAACTATTCCTAAAGAAAAAAGAAAAAAAGAAAGGGTAACTTTATTGGTAAACTTCCTGCCTGTGATACGCAACCCGCGTTCTCCTAGTCTTCATCCCACTTACACATATCGATATCGAGCAGCTGTGCAAGGAACACGAACTTTCCTTTAGCGGGTGCGAACGTGGACGAGTGGGAAATGAAGTCGTAACGTGCTACAGCGCGTATTACTGCCTGTAATTAGACGAAGAAACATGTAAAAAAAGCACCACGGCACTTACATGTCGCGTCATGTTTTACTCGAGTACCGTGCTCGTCTCTCGAGTACCGTGTTGGTCCCTCAGTACAAGTCCCGTCGGTAATGCGTTTTATCGTGGTGTAATAGAACCTTCCCATCAAAGGAATTCTTCCACCGAGAAATGTCGTTCCTGATAGACTTCAAGGCACACGAAGCAGACCCCGGGGAGTTCGACTAGCTTTATCAGCTGTCGCAGCTGTCGCAGAAACAAGGGAAACGAACGCGAAAGAATGAAACAAATCGATCCGACTTGAAAGAACGATCCAGAGCCGTGCGCCACGATACACAGACGGGCGTGCAAACGAAAGCCGGGGATATTAAACAATAACAGCGCGTCCGCGGTCTGCCGAAGCTCCACAAAAATCAATTCTCGCGGTCAAGTGTCACCGACGGCCGAAACGCGATCAAGCTCAGGGTGTGCGTTTGCCGAGAGAAAGCCACTTCGCCGCGTCGTCCTCGGTTGTTCGTCAAAGCCACCAGCGAAGCCAGCTACTCTTATTGCTGCTGCGGCAGCAGCAGCAGCAGCAGTGGAGGCAAAGACAAAAGCTGTCCGTGTGCAAGAGTCAAACAGCGCCTCCCCCCCGTCCAGTGCTCTGGCCGCAACGTTGTCCAATCTGCCGACCGACAAATGGTCACGGACGGAGCAGTCCCCGCCGCCACCACCGCCACGGCTCTCTTAATCGAAGGCCTGGTCGAGCCGTTCCTCCTGACAGATGATTGCAATCTATTTCATCCCGCGCCGCTTACCACTTTGCCCTGTCCACCTACCCTTCCTCTTCCCAACCGGCCCCACTCCCAATCCTCCAACTGTCCGTTTTCCTTGCCGAGCAGGCCCACGTTTTGGCCACGTTTCGCTTGCTCTTATGGCCTCCTCTTTCGTGCGTTGTATCTTATTATTTGCCCTCTATGTTTTGTGTGCGCGACTTTCTTCGGGCGTGAGGGACGTTTCGCTTCCTAGGTGCCTTGCTTTTAAGATGTCGTCGTTCTGACCCCGACGTTCCTTTTTTTTTTCTAGCCCCCTCCGCTGACAGACTAAAATTATCCTCCTTGTATCGCAAGTCCCACCGTTTTCCGCGGATCGCTTCATTCAATGTTGTTTGTTTTTAATACGTAGTTCTCTTTGACGCGTATGTAGACGTTGTATTCGTACACCGCTTATTTCGGCCGCGGAAATGTCTTCCGCTCTGTCAGGTGCCTTTCTACCTCTTTTATGAATTACCCGTTCACTAATAGTCCGTGTTCTTGTATTTGTTAACATGGAAGAGAATTTCTTTTTAACTTTAGCGTCCTTTTTCTAGTGTTCTTCCGTGCGTAAGCATGCCTCGACCGCTAGACGTTCCGCTCAATTATCTCCCGCGAAATCAGAAGTTCGTTAAACTGGCGCGAGGTACATCTTGTAGATTAATGCTCAAATGACCCTACATTCGTTAGTGAAGACTGAATTAGCGAACGCATTGCGCATTTAGGGCGATGAATGTGAATAAAGAAGTCAAGAACGTAGAATTTACGGGCGAAACTCACGAAGAGTGTTGTCCGTAAGTTCTCTTTGTCCATGGCTGGCTACCTATGTTAAATATATGCTTAACGTTAGGATTTCATGTAAATCTTTCCCTACGAAATAAATCTAGCGTAAGAAGGTTTTTCAAATACAACCCCTGGCCCACAGTAACAAAGTTTTCATTGTTCTCGTTCGGCGGTTTCTCTGTAACAGATTGGAAATTTTCTAAACTTTACTCCAAATCTCTTGCGAGACTTCTAAACAGTCCGCTTTGACGCATTTCTTTCAGAAAGACAAACGAAGATATTACAGATCGACGCATTATGAAAGGGTGCGAGTGTCAATTATTATAGTGACTGTCTAAATACGGAATTTTAAACACCTTATTTGGAAGCCAATTTTCTTGGGTGTCTTTCGATAAAGTAAGAATGATCGGTGGTAGGACACCGGCCAAATATATGAAAATGAACTAGTTATACAAGCATGATTGATTGGTCACTGCTCTGCGACTCTGTACCATCTGAGACAGGCACTTCCAATTCGCTGCTGCCATTCCTTAAAAACAATTTCCCAGATCATCTAGACTGCTGTAGATATCTTCCAGAATTTGCTAAAAATATGCTACAAAATTTTTATGTAGAATTTGTTAAAACAACCTCCGCTAAATACCTCATTTATACCTCCGAAAGTGGTGGAGTGGAGGACTCCGGAAATTTCCACCACCTGGGGTTCCTTGACGTGCACGTAAATCCAAGTACACGGGTGTTTTCGCATTTCGCCCGCATTGAAATGCGGCCGCCGTGGCCGGTATTCGATCCCACGACCTCGTGCTCAGCAGCCCAACAGCATAGCCACTGAGTCTTGCGCTCCAGAGTTTGCTCGACGGGAATGAGCAAACAAAGAAAGCGGGGACGCGTATTGAAATGACGAGACAAGGCCGCGTATGTGAACACGAGGGCACGCCGCTTCCTCGTTAAAAAAAGGAAGACTGGCCAATTTTACGCGCTAGCGCCGCCAATAAGTGGCTCCATACTCCCCAAGGCCTTCAAAAAAAAAAAAAAAGAAACCGCCATCCTGTCCGATGGTAAAAAAAACTATCATCATCAGCAACGTCTCGTGACACCCTCAGTAAACAAAAAAAACAGCAATGGCTCATCCCTCTCGTAATGCAGAGGCTACAAGCACTCAGTAAAATGAAGCGAAGAATGCATACATGCGTTGAAATCACCCATGCAACACACCGAACAGCATACGTTCCAATCCCCTGCTGAGAGGATGCAGCCAAAAGTGGAAGGCAAACGTCGTTGCCGCGAGTAATGAGCCCGCTATACGAGCGCGCGAAGCCGCAGCTAAGCGTCAGAAACCAACCAGAGAGAGAGAGAGAGAGAGAGAGAGAGCAAGGACAGGAAACGCAGGGCGGTCAACCAGACGAGCACCCGGTTTGCTACCCTACCCTAAAGGGGAATAGAAAGAGGAAATAAAAGAGAGAGCGCTGAGTGCGTGTGTGAGGGAAACTATACACCAGGGACACTATAAACGATCTCTGAAGCCGGTGCGCTTCAAGTATTGCATACAAGTGCACCAGCCGGAGAAACCGAACTGCGAAAGCAGCGACGCGATGATGCGAGACGGCGCCCTACCAGGTGTGCAACCGGCTTTCGCCTGCCCTTGTTACAGGAGTGTAACATCCCGCCAAACTTTTTGTTATCAACGCGACATCGCAATGCCACGACCACCCCGCTATCTAACTACACACTCGGTGCAAGACGCACGCCAAGCCTTTCTGGGGCCCATCGCAGGCGTGTCTCCCCTTTCGGACCTTATCTATCTATCGTTGCCTCGCGGTACAACGCAGTATGTAATAAATTGCGAATTCGCTTAAATTTTATTGAGTACGCATCTTGCGTATCTTGAAATGCTTATAAACTGCCACAAACCCCGTAGTAAAAATGTAACATATAACATTTCTTTTTCTGTGTAACTTTCACATGTAATGTGCTAAGTGGAACGATAAAAAAGGAAAGAAGGCACCGATGGCTTGACCACGCGTGCGTTCTTTTTCAGCCTTTCTATGAGGTAACGCCCAAATGATGATAACCAAAGAGTGAGTCTAAATAAGCCAACGAAACTGGAGGCTTGCCAAAGGTCGAATTTTATATATTGATGCCATTAGCTGATTAGTCTACAGGCGTCGCCAGAGCTATCCAACCTCCCCCGAACTTTGCCAAACTCAGGCTTTCCTGCACAGCACCCTAGGCTATCTTTTCTTAATCCTTCATCTCTGTCACTTTCTACCAATAACTTCTACAACAGTGTTTCTTGGAACATAACTCACTCACTCACCCACTCGCCCACTCACTCACTCACTCACCCACTCACCCACTCACTCACCCACTCACCCACTCACTCACTCACCCACTCACCCACTCACTCACCCACCCACTCACTCACTCACTCACTCACTCACTCACCCACTCACTCACTCACCCACTCACCCACTCACCCACTCACCCACTCACCCACTCACTCACCCACTCACCCACTCACCCACTCACTCAATCACTCACTCACTCACTCTTCGGCTTAGCAGATGTTTCATTTCTGTGTTGTTTTCTTCTTTACTCCGACAAGATATAAGCCTTGCGTGAGGGTAAACTATAATTTTTGTTTCACGTTTTCTCTAACCTATTTTTCTCTACACGCGGAAGCGAGTTACATTTCCATTCGCTATAGACGCATTCCGATCAGGGCGGAACGCATAAACTCTCGTGTATGGAGATGAAACCGACTAAGTGAGAGCTAAACTGGTGAGCTCAACTTCAGCGTTGTCCATAACCGCTATGTTGTTCAGGAATGTGAACCCTGATAAACAAGCAAAGAAGTGAATTTTTATATCGCTTTTACTTCCATGTACTTTAGCAGTGTAGGAAGGGCGGTGGGCTTATCAGTAAATTCCCCATACAATTTTCAGTAGTTGATTTCTCCGTGAATCCCATTCATTGCATTGTTGTCCGTCTTTTACCTCCGCGGAACATAGCAATGAAATGAATCATGAGTCACCAGGAAATTCGTGATGCCATGTTGAGAAATTTCCGTATGCACACGGAATGTCTTTCGCTTCCACCACATATCAGTCCTAACTTTGACTAAAAGGAAAGAATTTCATGCAGCTTTTTGCAAAATACGAATACCTTCAACACACTTCTCCTAGCCCGCAAACTACGCCTATCTTCTGGCGTTACCTTCTCGTTCTCCATCCCCGGAATTTGCAAAAGAGAAAGAGAGCAAACCAGGAAATGTCCGACATCGCTTCCAACAATGCTATCACGTGTAGTAGCCTATATCCTAGCGTTTGGCGAGGCACCCCCAAAAAAATAAAGAATAAAGAGTATGCCGGAGGCACTATACTACAGCCTCCCACAAAAGAATGAGGGTGACGTCCCCTCTCAGCTGCGCCATTCTGCACTTCTTGCCGTTTATTGTCCCCGTCCCACTGCCGACTTCAATCTGAATTATGCATGCGATCCAATTGGCGCCTCTCTGGCGAGGAAGACACGTTTTGCGGCCGCCACCAACGTGCCCTCGGTCCCCGCGCGTGGCTCCCAAGGAGGCATGGTGCGGTTCCCCGAAACGAGTAGGTGGTGTTGTGCTGCTTCCCCGCATAACTTTTACTTCTGTTGCATATATATATATATATGGCAAAAGCTTGGTATGCCTGTTCCGCCGCGACCTGCTCCGGGACGAGAACGGTTCGCGCTGTCACCGGCAAAAGGAGCGTGCCACTTGAAAAGGGGGAGGGAGGGGTGGGGGGAGGGAACGTCGTCGAGACGGACGATGTGCGTGGTTCAAGACAGCCAAGTTGGCAGGTGCCGAGGATGTTGTTTTGTTGATTTCTTGCGGTATTTTGCACTTCAACTTTCAATTTTGCTGCATCTCTTTCTGTTCATCCCAGTTGGGTCGAGGCGTAGTAGATGCGTGCTCTGAAGCGAGATGATGATTTTTTTTTTTTCATCTTCTACAACGTGGCTGAGTTACCGCATAGGCTTTCCAAGGAGCGTGTAATGTTACAACGAATATTGTAAACGTGATTCTGCCAGCCACGGCAGCTGAGTGGCTATGGCATTGGGAGGCCCGGCACCGAGGCTCCAGGTTTGATCGCAGTCACAGCTGCCGCATTCCGACGTTGGCAAAATGGTACCATAAAAAAAAATTTAGCCTTAATTTTTTCGCCTGCCCGTATCCAACAGTTCCAAGGTCACAGGACTGCAGAATTTCCGCGACTGGTTCTCTTCGTCGGTATCGACACCCTATGAAGCGTACGGCGCGAATCTAAGTTTTTTCCTTGGTTATTTTTTCCCTTCCCTTATGAACGCACCAAACGACCTACGAATATTTTAGATTTTAGAATATTTAAGATTTTAGGTCTGACAAAAGCGTTGTAGGCAATTAGTTTGGCGCCTAGCCTCGTTTGCTCGACTTCTTTCCTTAAGAATTCCAGCCTTCGATTAGCCTACACGTTTTGTGTATGAGTACGCCACACTATGTTCTGCGCTATTGTTACGCATAAATAATGCTGGTTTCGATAGTGCTAGGTACCTGCTAAATTCGGGATTCCTGTGTTGTGTTCTCCTAATATTTTGTCTCTGCTGGCAAACAGAAGAAAAAATAACTTTGGCAAGCGAGATCGATAGTGGACACAGATACTAATCTGCGATGAACATTCAAAAGTTAAAGGCAGCAAATGTTTTCCAAAAGATAGGGCCGTTGCAGAGAAGAAAACAAGAACAGAGAGAATAATGAAACTTAAAATAATTGTGCGCTGAATTCACTAGCACTTGATGCACGTAAACGACATGTTAACGCAACTAAAGTGAGCTTAATTTGCATACTCTGGTAGTGCTAAACTGAGAAAGTCAGCAGCAAACTTAAAAAGCTCTTGGCGTGAGGTCAGGGTTGGCAGCTTCTGGCGTTTTCTGCGGATGTTATTCATGTTTAATTGGAGTTAGGGCACATTAAGTGTTCTGTAGCATCGCAGGAACTAACGTTGTTCACCTGGCTTGGTTAGGTCGTGGCATCAATCTTTTGTGCGCACAAAAAAAAAACGAATACTTGCCCAGGTTGTCAAAACTATCCAGAATATTCATCGCTGATATCGACGCTACGCATCCCAATACGACAATGACATTTTTCTGACTAGTCTGGCTAAATTTGTTGCTGCTTTCTAAAAACCCTAAGTTTAAGTGCGTTCTCACAGTGATACGAATCAAGTTGCTCTGCAGTACTGATGTGTGCCGCAAAGAAGTTGAGCCGTTGCACCAGCCGACATTCGTAGTTTTCGACGTAGCTACAACGGTTGAAGCAGCACTGAAAAGCAACTCGCGGAGACGCGAGCGTGTCATTTGATGCTTTAAAGTTTAAGCTTCAAATACTCGATGCTATGGCATGATCCACTATGCTATTCTCCATGGGACGCACTCCGAAGAGCCACTGATGCGTTCAAGGCATGATGAGCAGGCCGACCGGAACCAAAGAATGTAGAAGCGATGCGCTTATTCATCGTCAGGTTTAGTAGACTAACGAGATCTGCGACGCAATCTTGACAGCGGTGGAAGCAAAAGCAACTAAACCCGTTAGACGTAGAAAAGGCAGTGAGATATATTTTATCTCACTGCCTTCTTTTTTTTTTTTGGCTGGGAACCAAAAGAGAGTTGTTTCACGCTTATCTCTAATCTCTGGTAGTGTGGTGTAGGCAACTTTCTTTTGTTTCCCTCGCATCGCAGAAAACGAGAAAAAGAGACAAAAATAATCGATTGTCTACAACATGGTCGTTCTATTAGCGCTACACAAATGAGGACTTTATCAACACTGTAGGCACCTGTTTCTCAGATATTGTAGCTCGCTCGTGGCACTCATTAGGCTGTACTTTTCTTTTTGCATTGTTTTCATCTCAGCCTTTAATAAAGGTCGACCGTCCATTCACCATTAATTTGCAATGCTGAGCAGAGCTTCATCAGGATTGACAACGACAAGAAGAGTAAATAAAGCCCTAAAGTTTAACGCGAAGCTAAAGTATTCTTCGTCGTTCTAATCTGTGCTTCCTGTGCCTCATCACCGGGGTGCTAGCCTGGCCTCTTTGATCGGGTCTTTGTCGCAAGCGTCGTGAAAGAAAAGGAGCTTTTGATGCGACGTGATTTTGTAGCGCGCTGACAGGCTTGGAGCACAGGAAGCAACAGCACTTTGGCTCCAGTGCTGTCACACCATATTCTGGCGCGTTAGTACGAAGGGCACTTCATAGGAACGTCCATAGAGGGAGCGGGTGGGGGGGGGGGGATGCAACAGGGGAGGAGGTTCTTTCATCTCAACAGGAGGATCTTAAGTGTTAGACAGAACATTCTAATTTTTCTTCTTTTGACAAATTGACTATTTATTTTCTTTGCTGTATTCTGACAGCATCGTCTTCTGTTCTTTTTTTTTTTACATACTTCCGTTCCCCAGGCAGACGCAAGACACTTTTCGGTCAGAATCTGGTAACTTGTAAGAAATAAAACAAAAATTCTAAAGTATCATCGAAGCACATTCTCGGCTTGTAGGTTAACACGGGTAGCGGTTCCCCCTGGTGGCTTTTCCATCGACTTGCATGGCTTGTGGTTGTGATTATGCTGTTTCTACGGTACCTTTATGCGAAACTACTAGCACGTTCAGAAATCGGCTTCCGATGTTAAATGGCGTCACCGCAGTTTGCTTTAACTAATAGATTATATCAATAGTGTCGTTAGTGTGCCTTTCTAGTTCACTGAGGTAAAGCCGCGTTGTTAACATGGGAGTTCAGTTTACACGCGCATACACACATGCCGGCAGTTATGTGTGTATGTGCGTGATTTACTCGCGGAGACAAGCAGACGACGAGTCAGGCAGGCAAGTAAGCGTGCATAAACGTGTTGATGAATACAAATGCATTTGTTCAATCATCAGAGCGCTAACAATAGCACCTGCCCGCCATACCCTCTGCCCGTCCGAACAATGCTCATTTCATCAAATGATTTTCACCTGTATCCGCTCTCACTTTAAGCAGTAATGTCTCGCACACACATGCAGGAACAAATAAATAAATTGACTGTGTTCTGAAATCAAATTCATCCACTTTTGTTATTACGTTCGCACTGGACTTGTCACTTTTCCACAGGCAGGCGTACAGGTTACGTTTTGAATCACGAAATGAGGCCACAGCCTATTTCCTCGCACAGCGCCGGTGTAAGCCCTGGTAAACTACTATTAAAGCTTTAACCACACCAAACCGTGAACCACACTAACGTTACTTCATGAATTAGCGTAGTTGATTCCGACCATCCCTTAAGTTTAACGCTATGTGCTCTCTCTCTCTCTCTTTCCCTTCCCCATCTTTCATCGCCCCCATCCCTCTCCCATGAGTAGGGTAGCAAACCGGTTAAGCTTAACTGGTTAACCTCCCTGCCTTTCCTTTTCCACTTTTTCCTTCCTTCCTTCCTGACATTTTCAGCGAAGTATAGCGGAACAAGTTTCTAAGTACTAAGATATAGATAGGCAGAAATGGTAGGCCAAGCACGCATGCCGAGAAAAAGGAACCCGTCCTGTTAGGTTACCTTGAGGATATCTTATCATACGGAAATGGCACACAGGCCTTAACAAAACGCAGCGTCCTTTTTTTTTTATTTTGATACTCGTGGATGGGTGTTTCGGGTTATTCACGGTTCCATACCGGCATTCATCTCGCTTAGTCAGGCCAAGTCATTTTGCGCTCAGGCTACAGCCCTCGTTGGGGGAGGGGCGAAAGCCCCAACTTTGCTGTTCGTTTCTGCTGCTGGCACGATATGACACCTATACAGCGACGAAACGTGAAGTTTAAGACTCGGGTTACGAATATAATCGGCCGTTGGAGCGAAGGCGAATTGAGCAATTTGTCATAATTTACAACTCGGCACCGCGCGTTCCGAGCTCGACGTTTCTTGTCCGTCCTTTCTGTTTTATCATAATTAATACTTCGCGAACGCTAAACTCTACGATTTACGGCACTATGCGGAAAGTACATATCTCCGCTCGCTGCCGCTTCTGCTCACATCGCGGAGCTATAGATGGATTACTGTGATGTACTGCTTGCATGTGTTGCTGCACAAACAATAGTCCCATTGGGGCTTGCGTGTAGCGAACTTTAAAGCTCTGGCGATGCAGAATTACTTTGCCGAAGTGTCATATAAATATCTTATTTTTATTCGAGGAATTCTCCGCAAGATCATATAGTCTATAGAAAGAACAAACGGGGCGTCGTATAAACACGCGTGTAGCATTAGCCATGCGATGCACGTGTGCTGCAACAATCAGTTGGCGAATTTATTCTCCGTGAGGCGACGGGTAAAGTCCTCCGGGGACAAGTCCGCTTTAGTTCCGCCCCACTTAAACATCTCGATGCTAACGTGGTGAGCACCAACCTCGCAGCCACGACAATGCGATGGATGCCCGTTGTAGACACGGGAGCTGGGCACTTGGGGACACGTTGTAGGGTTGTCACTCGCAGATTTGCGAGACTCAGGTGGGCATAGAAAGGCGTCGCGGGGCCAACCCCGGCCCGAAGAAGCATTTCGGCGAGAAACTTCCTTCACTCGGGGAAAGGTTGCGGGGGGAGGGAAGCAGACAGACGGGGGGCATGAGTGCGCACGTCTGTCGCGTTGAGAAATGGACCTTCAGAAGGAAAGGAGAGCTCGCGGGTGAGGAGGAAACGAGGTTGGTGGACTGTCGGGTAAAGATGTCGCGTGAGCCGTTAAAGGTCAGCCCGGTTGTCGAGCGGGGCTGCCTACTGTGTGTTTGAATCGCAGGCATGCGGTGATAGTTTAGCGGGGACGACTCGTTTAGTCTGTGCATTTAATAGGAGATTTGCAACGCCTTTGTTGTAACTTTCTTCAGTTCCTTCAGTGCATCGAGGGAGCCAGTATTGGTGTTAAGCTCCGTAAGGTTTTGTAAGCTTGTCAGTATCGTGTTACTTATCCATGAAGTGTTATAGTCTTCAGGGTATGTATTCTTTGTATTTAAGGTTATATATGTTGTGTTTTTCACCTGTTTAATTAAAGTGCATATGGCAGTCATTAACCAAATCTTGACTACGAGCTTACCATTGCCGCAGAAAAAGGAAAGTATGTAACTACTGCATTCTCTTGGTGCTAAAATCTGTAGCAGAAACTTGGAAGTTAACGAAGAAGCTCGAGAACGATTAAGGACTGCTCAGAGGGCGATGGAACGAAAAATGTTAGGCTAACGTTAATAGACAAGAAGAGAGCGGTTTGGATCAAAGAGCAAACGGGGATAGCCGATATTCTAGTCGACATTAAGAGAATAAAATGGAGCTGGACAGGCCGCGTAATGCGTGGGGCAGATAACCGGTAGACTATTAGAGAGAGTGAGAGGGAGAGACTACAGAGGAAGGCAGGGAGGTTAACCAGAGGTAGTTCCGGTTGGCTACCCTGCACGGGCGGAAGGGTTAAGGGGAATAAAAATAGAAAGAGAGTGGAAGGGGAAGATAGAAAGCGAGACGAGCACTAACAAAGCGCGTACACTATAGAGCGGTAGTGAGCGGCGTTTTTAAAGTCTACCGTTAAGCCGGTAGACCGCCTGAACCTTAATAAAGGCCTTCAACGCGGATGTTCTTTCAGAGCACTGACTTAAAGCTTTCAGTTCTGATAGTGGACGATTGTCTAACTGGTCCAGTATTTTGCACATCACTTGTCTCTGGGCGCTATATTGTTGCAGAATGGGTGCCAAGGGAAGGGAATCGCCGTCGAGGACAGCAGAAAATCTAGGTGGGGTGATGAAATTAGGAAAATTGCAAGCGCAACCGGCAATCAGCTAGCGTATGAGAGGTCTAATTGGAGATCGCAGGGAGAGGCCTTCGTCCTGCAGTGTACTTAAATATAGGTTGAGGAGGATGATGATGATGTATTAAAGGAGTACGGCAGAGTAACCGATTGCTTGTTTTCTTCTCTACTCACTTTCACCTCGCTGCTGCAGAGCACAGAAAATCCAGTATAGGGGTCCAGACCCTAGTCAGCGGTCATGAGCGCATTTAGTTATGTGCCCTTTTGATGTTGCAACAATGCAGGAAAACTTAAAAAACTGTTCTAAGTAAAATAAATTGTCACATCGAATACAGGAAGTATAGAATTTGTGATTCGTTCAGGTTACAATAGCTGAAACGATCGAAGATTTAGAGTGCACGGTCATCATAACTTAACGGGGCATTCGAAAGGATCACTACGCCAATCAGCGACTACAGATCAGGAAGATAGCTTTTTTTTCGGGTCCCGATTCTGGGAGCCCATTATCCGTAATTTAAGCTAGACTGAACCCCGACAAACAAAGCCTATTAAAGAAGAAAACTCAGAGCCCTACCACTCTGTGAAGGATGACCACTGATCACCTGCAAAGGTCGGCCCGGCACTACACTGCCATCGGGGTTTTCTTTCTGCACGCGGACACAATAGTGGGGAAAGTATCCCCTTAGCAGCTTTGCTGTAAAAAGAAGAAAAAAATAGGTTATTTTCAAACTCACCGCTGAGGGAATGAACTTTGCATGTATTGGTTTTGCATGTATTGGTAACTTTCTCGCCTTGTGCATTTTCCTTCTTCGTATTCATCATACCCGCCGCGGTGGTGAAGTGGCTTTGGCGTTGCTTTGCGAAGCACGATGGCGCAGGTTCAAATCACTAACACGGCGGCCACATTTCGATGGAAGTGAAATGAAAAAAAAAAAGAACGCTCGTGTACCATGCGCTGAGTGCATCTTCAAGAAACCTAGGCGGTCCAAATAAATCCGGAGTATTTCCCCTGCAGTGTGCCTCATAATGAAACCGCGGTTTAGGCGCGTAAAACCTGCAGAATTACGAACAAATTGCTCATCTGCATTTCCACGTGCACAGTAGCCAGCCCGACGTCCATTGGATTAACCTCCCTGCCTTTCTTTGTTTCTTTCTTTCTCTCTCGCTCTCTAGTCTCAACTAGACTTATACGTTGTACTTCCTCGATAGTAAACGCTATTA